>NW_019211455.1:29980800-30078679 GCF_002443255.2 Varroa destructor | reverse complement strand
TATATATAGCCAAAGATTCTAATGATCTTTTAAGGCGCTATATAATATTCATAAGGTCACATGGTGACCAAGTTCTGCATCCGCTGGGCACCTTTGTCTTAAAAAAATTCGTAAAGATTAAAGCAGACTTCGTTCGAATACTTGGAATATTTTACTAGATATCGGAGTCTAAGCCTATAGGCCTGAACTTGCTAAAGACTATAATTAGTATAGCACATAAGGTTATGTCATTAAAAAAGATAGCACACTTTCTTGTTAATGAGTTGTGATAGTTGAAAAGTTTTACACAGAATTCACCCAGATTACACAGACGAAGTAAAGTATGTAGCATGTTGGCCAGTTTCACTAGCAAAACCCCGTTAAGTTAGAGCCGGATATGGTTATGAAAGAAAAAAAAAATTAGTGACCCGAGTAGAATAAACACTTCAGGACATCTCAGAGAAATTATGATAACTGACTTACCGCTAATCAACTCATCTGCTAGTGGTAAGACCTAGTTTTCCGTTTTAGACCGGTCCTTAGCGCGTGAGTAGGAAGAAGACACTGCCAGGTCTGCATCTTCCTTATAGGAACGGGCAGGAAACCACAATTTTGCCTCAGAGATGAACTAGAAACGACCAGGAGACTGGGAGAGACGCTGAAACGTCCCTTTGGCCGCTTCTCTCTTTTCCCCTCTAGCATCGGTGGCCTAATTTGATTACAATTGCCCTTGTCTTGCTCTTCACCTTCGACTGCCATATGCTTGGTCTCAATGGTCCTTTTCGGCCACCTCCGGAAACTCGCAATCATTCGTTGTGTTCTCGTAGTCCCCTTGGGAGACGCATCGCATCGAAGACATCGTTGACATGAGAAGGTGCTGACTAGTCTGATTGATATCGAGAGAACAGAAAATTGGGGGGCCTTTGAGGACGGTTAGGAGGTAGTGTTGGCCACAGCGTCAAGGGCCGGGGGCTCTGATATAGAGAAACAAGCTAAGAAAGCAACGAGCAAGAAAACATCTTGCGTCTTATGAATGAAATGGCTTGTGCACTTTCTCATATATATATATCATCGTCTATATATATATATATATATATCGACGATATACAGTCAAAGATGGAGGAGCATAAGGGAGCTCAGACGTTATGTCTCTCCTAGCATTTCTCGACGGTATCTAAACAATTGGACAGATGTTTTCCGCTACCACTGTTGCTGCTGCTGTTGGTGTAGCTGAGCGGGAAGCTACGAAGAGTTAGTTACAAACAAACGCTATTGACGTTCCCCATTGCCTCTGTGCAGGGAATCATTTCGATCGGCTTCACAAAATTCTTGTTAAGCCAAAGTGAACTTGGAGCTAGGTCGTGGTTCAAAAACCTGTTTTTTTATCCTCATATTTCTATTTTGAACGCGAACTAAAACTTGCTAAGACACGATTGCATTTCATTCTATTTTTGCTTGAGCGAGGCCAGGGCTTTAAGCAACCTAAGCAGTACATTGATAAGTACGAAGCCGTCTTCTAGAAGCAATTGCCGATCACTCTGTAATATAGCCCTTGCCTGATTAGTGTTCTTCAAAGCTTATCGCGGACCCTCGGAGCGAAGTGTGCGAACGAAAGGTACTTGAATAAGGCACATATTAAAAATGACGAAGTGATGACATTACGCATTTTTATTTAACCGTTATAAAGCGTTGCCTGAACTGACTTCGGGACCTATCCGTGCGCTGGCCTCCGTCCGGTGAGCTCATGTATTGCACTGTTCAGGAAAGCGGACTGTCATGAAATCAGTGACTTTCGGGGAAGACGAATGTTTCATGTGCTGGATTTATCTTCTCCTTTATCGTTCGTAAGCACCAGCTTTAGGGCAGCATAGATCGCTGACATTCGCCCTTCTTACGAATAGCCATGAGCAGCCAGAGTAAATATGTTCGAGACAACATCATTCAATCGCAGCGCCGTAACACCAGATAAGCTCATGCCCATTAGTTAGTATCCTTAATTGGAGGTAATACCTGAAATACACAAACCATAGCAAGCAAAACTGCAGGAAACTAGTGAGTACACCTAGCACCAGCTAAGGATTATTACCTTCTCGTTGCTCAATGATAACGAACCGAGAATGCGGAAAAGGTACGTACATTATCATCTGACACTAGCGTGATGAAAACCTAATACATACGAAGTAACTTATGGTAAGTTATTATTCATCTAACCGTGATACGAATGACTCGTAACACTGTGAAATGTTATAAAAATGCGGCCGTGGATTACGATGTTGAATATGTTATCGATGATATTTTTTCCGATCATATGAGGTTTGATAGAATATAGTTGTCGCTAAGCTATATGCCCCCCCCCAAATCGCACCGTTTGGCTATAACGACATCCCAAATTCTCGATGGATCGTGAAACGTTTCGATAAAAAACTTGAGCCCCATGTCCCATATTGTGTTCATATTGCGTCCAGTTATTATTTATATGCGTTCCCCCAGTTTTTCGTTCGAGACGATCTTTCACGGTAGCCTAAGTAGCTGTCAGGCTCACACTTTGCTGCGTACCGTCGATTCCTCGTTGCTGAGGCCGGGGAAGAGCGGCCTTAACATGATGTTAACGGGTTTAAAGGTGGTGAGACTTGAACTAATTCGACAAGTCCATTCTGCCTAAGCATCAAAATTGCTTTCATTGCGCTGAACGACGCTTACACGGGAACTGCGCATTTGTGTATCGCTTTACCTATGGGAGCCAGCTATCTGGCCTGTAGTTTAAATAGACTAACACCAGAAAGTTACGAAGAACGATTACGTACATCTACTATTTTTTACTTCTTTATTTATCGTAAATATAAAGCTAGCCAAGAAGTTAAACAAGTCGATTTGAAATGCTCTCGCAACCGCAAACAGCCAAGCCAAAAATACTTATGAAATTATACACAATCCTAGGATGAATATTTCATGCTTGTTTGTTTTAAATTCTTCGATTTTGTGATCTTCCCCTCTGCCTTCCACTCACATACTCCTTTCTCCCATGAGCTTACCATTTCGTAGTGTCCTTCTTTTGCCCTCATAGCTTACGTTGGTGACAGTAGTTGAAAGGAGCGGGCCCCACTCGCCCTAGAACAATAACATTTGTCGCTGCCGTTGTTGTTGCTTCTGGTGCCCTACTTGTTCTTATGGGTACAAGATCGTGCTTAGTTCCGCCCCACAACGTAAGACTACGAGTTCTTGCGGACAAGAGGAAAGCTAGCTAAAACGAGGACACTCGGGAACTTGGGCGAGGGGGGTGGATAGCATAAGAGTGAAGTCGCGCGGCGGGCCGGAGTCGTTCGGTGTTTTTTTTCCCTTTTTCCCTCTCCTAACTGTGATCCGTCGCTGCGTGTTTTATTCAACAAGACAAACCTGGTTAAAGGCATGAAGGGACGGACGGGAGTTGGCTTGGTGGGAAACCAAACACGCCAGACAGAAGAAAGCGCGTTTTCCTCCCCCCTACCAGAGGTGGAGAGGCAGACGACCATACAGACATATCGTATAGGTCTCGTGCCAAGATAAAGCGGCCAATTCACTGGTAGCAAGCACGAAGGCACCACTTCCCACCCACAGCTAGTCAAATAATCTAGACAGCGCCGACGCAATCGATTCGCGAAGCTAGTTATGTATATACATACATACAGACACATGTATTCCTTGTCTATCCAGACATGACTATAAATTTGATAAGTGTGCCTACTACAGAGTCAAGTTGGCCTGCCACACAACACAGACTACCATGAACCGGTCGAAACCTTCCGCGACTGCTACAGACACCAAAATTATTATTGCACGCCAATGCTCAGCAGACAAAAACATAATAAGTAGACGCATTTGCAGTATTTCTGAAATTTTCTAAGAATCTACATTTCACACTTTGGCTAGCCAAAAATACAGACACCGCCTTAAGTTACATACATTGAGGCAGGAAATCAATATAAAAATAATAATAATTTAACAGTTTACATTTACAGCAAACATTTTACGTAGCCCGCGATTTTTAGCGATACTAGATCATTTTATAGACTAATCTAATTGCGATACGGGGAAGAAAAAATTGCTTAGTACAAAAGCATCATACAATAGCTAGCCCTTGAGCCGCACCTGCTTTCCAAAACAGATATCTAATTCAAACAAAGGAAATGAAACTCTTCAGCTCGTTGACATTTATAGTTTGCTTGAAAAAGATCACCGCAAAGAAAACAAGATTACAAGATCTTATCATCATTACGGGCTTAGCTCACCTAGTTTTCATCAATTTGATTAGCAGGAGTAAGTGGACAACCCTACTTACTATGCGGTATTTCGAATTTGGATTTTTCGAAATATTTACTCATTGAAAATAAGTCGACTTTACCCAATTCCTATGATGTGCCGTGGACAAACTGGGTAGGAATTTTAGCCGTATTGTAAAAACGGCGCGTATTTGGGCTTTGTTGCTTTAAATTAGATCAAACTAAATCATTTGTATTCTCATATTTATAGAACTGTTCGTACATACGTCAGGCGTGCGGGCCTCATTTGGTCTGTTGCCAATATCACTACGATAGACTTTCATTGTCATTACGAGTATCGGTGGCCTAACAAGGAGCATGATGGTCCCTTTCTATGGAATAATGTTTACTAAAGGATATCTATTACAAAATAACTACTAAAAATGTTTGATACAATACCTTATGTCCACTATCCATTGATAGAAAACTTGGTTAGTTGGCCTAAGTTCTGCATATCCCTCACTTCGCAAGCGTGCCCTCTCTAAATTTGGTATACAATGAAAATGTGTAAAAATGTATTTCCCCGCCGGCTTTATAATAGGAATCTAATTTTGTTAAGGAATAGGCCCAAATAACGTAACCGATGCCGCAGCAGCTCTTCGTTGTATTTCGCTACGCCTTTTACTACTCGTGCGCCACCCGCGCGCTTACACAACGTCATGCATTGGGACGGCTTTAGCCTTACAAGCGAATAGCTAACGAACTGTTGTTAACTCCCCATACGATTTGCAGCAGCCGAAACAGCACAAGCAAAGCCATTGCAGTCTTAATTGGCACTGCCTCTGTGTGCACTCAGAAAGCCCAGTGCCGAACCACCGCTTTCCACTGTGTCTGCATCTACACTCTATTGCAAAAGTGGAACTCTTAGATACCTCTGTCCCTTTCTCCCTCTGTTTCGCAACTCCTCTCTCTGTCTTTGACATAATCATTGTTTGTTTAGCCCAGTTGACACACAAGACCCACAGAGTGTACACCGTCGGCGTCCCATAAAAGCGCAGGTCCACTATACGAGCGTCGCAACACCAGCGTCATTTCTTCGACGTCAGCAAGCCGGCAATGCTTGCATTAGCAACATGCGGCCTACTAGTACAGCCACCTTCCTACGGCGGTGCACTCTAATGCACTCAGGGGGCCTCCCATCGTTAACACAGTAACGGGCTAAGCCGCCAAGCGACGCATACGCTTCTACAGACGGACTTGCACACGCATGCACTTCATGGGGTGCCTTCCATCATCGACATTACGTCTACAGCACACATGGCCAATTCACCTTATCTTAGAGCTAGAAAGCTAGATGTGAACTACTTGCGTAGGCGCGTATCGATACTTTCAAAATTCAAGCCATCGAGGTATACATGGCAGATCTCTTCACTAGTACCGCATTCCTACATAGGTATTCCATTGGCTTAATCCTTAGACTTCCAGGCGTTTGGTGCCGCCTAGCACTCTGTATCTCTTTTCTGCGTCCCTGTTGACTTCGACTGGCTTCAATCGACCGATTGTCATCTTTACCGTTGTGCTGAAGATATACAACAACTGCCAGCTGCACTCGTTAGCTGCTGTCCAATCTGCGATTGTTGCTTGCGACGCAATTCTTACACGAATGAGCTCATTGCGGGGGACTTTTGATTGTGGCTGCATTAGAGGGATCGATCGTACACGGTACGTGCTCCGCCAGCTGTTTGCTCAAACGTTTGCCCCTTAACTACGTACCTACAACAAAAGAGCTGAAGCTGTTGTTAGACAATGGGTTAGCGAATCAGCCAATATGGTCGCTCTTCACCTAATAGACATCTATAAGTAAGCCAACACAATTAACAAAACCACAACGTTTAACGTAAATATGTATTTACACTTCGTTCAATTAGAGTGAAGAACAAAAGCATACATCATACTATTTATGTATATATCCAGCGGCGGGCAGCGATAATCGCGTTGAAGTGCGTATTTATTGATCACAGAGGCCCCCACTGCGAACGTTTGTGCTGCTAGAGCAAGTATCGAAATAAGCACTCACTGTACCAATGATAACTAAAATTTGGAAACTAAATGCAAGAGTTCTAAATTTGGAAAAAAAAACGTATAACGTACAGCCTATATCCAAGTAGAAGTTACCCATATCAGGCAAAGTTCATGCCATTTTGTTTTGATCTAATTTGTTCACACTAGAACTAGGGACATATTACTAATGGCACCTACAGCAGCCTGACACGATTTGTCTTCAGCTAAGATAACCAGCCAGCTTCGTGTGTCGATATCTGCTAGTGAAAACGTTACCTTTGATCGTTATTTGCAGCATTACATCTGCTGTGTTACCAGTGATGCGCAGTTCCTGTCTGAAGTGAGTACGGAAAGCTTAATACTTTCATAACTTACTGTATTCGAGGTACGATCTGTTTAACAGGTTTTACGTACGGTTTTAACGTGAAACGAACATTGAACTTTGCATCTACCTAGCTTCAGCCATTTGTCGACCGCTTCCGATGTAACGTTAAGAATATGCAGTATCGATTAAGTACTAGATAACGCTTCTAACGGAAGGTTGCGATTTTGTCGATCGAACACATTTTCTATTCTTCGACCTATAATTGAATTCAAAGAAGTCCCTTTACAAAATCATTTATTTACACAGTAGTTAGAACTTAGTCAACATAACCACCTCGTAATATTCATATATCGTTTCATTATATCTTTCTTGTCTCCTTCTAATTTTTATGCTTTATCCATAATATTATGACGTTCATATTGTCCTGTGACCTTCTTGTTCACGTTTCGGACGCGACTACCCAACTAGACTCGTCGGCGGTCCTTCCTCACTCCATCTGCCATTTGCCAACTCAACTTTGCCTTTTATCTGTCTGAACCCTCTTCATGCCTGAGGAAACACGCACATTATCATTACTGTTATTATTATTTTTATACGTTTTTCAACGACAAGGTTCCCATACGAGAATCGTAGACACTAAAGGGGGGCATACATGCACGTTTGTTTTGATAAACGACACTGTTGTTTTTACAGGCTCATCAGCAGGTCCAATAATGTACCAGTAAAAAAAAAAAAAAAAAAAAACTATAGCGAAGCAAATTTCCATCGCTATCTATTTGTCCGCTATTTGTGACGTTTCCGATAATCATAATAGTAATCACTATCGCCGCTGAGATATTAGTGTTGGATCATATATTGTTATCATTCCGTGTTCGATCTCTGTTTCGACAGCGTTTTCTGTTATTCGCTGCCAAACGATTACATTATCACAGGCTGGTAGTGGTGTTGACAAATCCTGTTAATCCGGATAATTGGTGTTCAGCTATCTCTAACCGCGTACCATTCTGGTCACGTACATCTATTCATTCAAATTCATCCGTCTCTGAACTGTTCATCGGCTGTAGCAGTTCACGTTTACCGTAGCGTTGTTTTTGCAAAAGAAAAAAACATTACGTTTACAAGCAGCGTAAAACAGTAGCATTGATAATTGCCTAACGGATCAATTGCGGATTCGTCCAAGAAGCAGATTGATACAAGTCTCTCAACACCACGAATTGAGACTTTTGCTTGAGGATTCGCCCCCCGTCGCTTGCGACAGCAGAACAGCTTTTGGGGCGTTGGGGCTATGCCGTCACGAGCACTGTCGCTGCCGTAAGGTGGAAAACCAATCGTTGACTCTCCTATGGCTTGCGCCATATTGCATGCCGCACAAATACTTTTTCTCTTAAAAAGACAAATTATTATTATTATTATTATGTTAGCTATCCGTAACAGAATCCAGCACTCATCGAAGGTGTGCCATTAGACATACGGTGGGAAGTGTCACCGTCATTCTAAACAGCCGATAGATGACCGAAGATGATCAATCGTGAAGTACAATTGAACTATGAGTGATTTGTGATAGAATACCAGTAATACAACGCTCACACAGACACAAATTAGCGTAATTTTTGCTGTCAGACTATTACCTCAAGACACACACACACACACACTCACAGACACGTCCGTCTGACCTAACGTCTCGCCTCACCTCATCATTGTTGCTATTGTTTGTCATTTTCTATATCTTCGCTCGTTTTTGTGCTCCTTTAATATAATACGTATTGTATTATTATGCGTGCTTCACTCTACAGTAGACACTTCCTATGATATTCATGTCTTACTTCACTTAGCAGTAAGACTGATCTTCCACCCCAACCGTCATGATCATGGTCACCTTCATCATCACTAGATATAATAGCAATAGTAGAATACTCTGTCAGTTTTCTTGTGTCAATTTTATTACGTGTATTCGTCTAGTGAATACCTAATGTTTGTTTCGGCTGTGTATTATACTGTTTTTGTATTCAACAGGTCACGAACAGTCAGTGAAGTGACGCGTTAAATTAATAGAAAAAAAAAAAAAAAAAAAAAAAAGAAAGGTCACACATTTGATTAGCCGTTGTCTTTTGTCTCTGGGCCCCAGTAGCGAGGGGATGGGGCCTTATTTAGGTTTGTGTTTATATACTATTGCAGCTAAGCTTGACATTTCTAGGGAGATTTTTTCGCCGCTAGTGCTAAATAGCGAGAAGCTGTACATTAGAAGCTTCCCGTTCTGTCTTCCCGAATTTGTTCGCAGCGAAAAAATGATATCCTTGTTGATCTGCTTTGCAATTTTCAAATGACGCTTACATAGGAAGCAAGATGGGCGTACCTGATTAGTTTGTTTTTAAGTTGTGATATCGAAACGATGTAAATTATTAAGGTTAGTGCAGAGAAAGCTATCTGAGACACGATCTGAAATCGGCCGAATTTTTCGTAGTAATTCTTCTATGATTGAACGACTGTGCAACGGATCTAACGAAAACCGACATGACAGTTAGTTAGAGGGTTCTGGAGCGCGTGTTTTTACCCTCTTTGCGTGAATTCGAAGGCTGCATTGAATACGGATGTCTATAGAATATTCCAAGCATTCGTACACATATTACTGATCGGTTTAAAATTGGAAAGAAAAAAAGAAATGTACGCGATACGAACCTTTGTATATGTGACACAAATCCAAGATCTACTTAATACATTGCGAGGGCAAAAAAAAAATAAATAATAGTCTTTTCTCTATGACCTTTTGATATGGTGATGAGTAAATAGGATGTGTACATTTATCATATTGATGCAAACGTCTGTCTATCAGATAAACATGTGTTTATGTGCATCCGATCTGATTTCTCTCTATCCTGCCTATGATTATATACACTCGCTGTACAGAGCACAAGTCATTTAACAGTAGTTTTAGTGGGTTTGACGAAATGGGTCTAGACCGGCCGAGACTATAATCAAAAGCGTCATAAGTACTTTTTGGAACGTGTTCCTCAATCCGTGCAACGTTTTGACTATTTTTAGCAGAAAAAAAAAAGTAATACGTCATCTGAACATAGTTCAATTGACATGAATAGATCGACTGACTCGCTTAAACCAAGTGAGAATTGTGCCCTGATTTGATCTTCACTCGGTCTATTCTTCTTCGCTTCGCTATTGACTCACTACAGGGCGATATGTACAAATATATAATTGTATTTTTTTGCCATTGTTTTATATTTTTTGGCGCTGCCGGTCGCTGCGAGTATGTTTCGTCGCATATAACGCTCACCTATCGTCGGCATGGGGCCCTGGCATAGGTGAGATTGTGCAGAATATCAGTGGGAGTCAATCTATAGGATAACACTTAGAATTGCATTTATCAGCAACGACGTCTGCGTACGCGTGATTGTTCATTATCGGTTTTTAATTATATTTACGATAACAAAAAATAGTTATACCAGCTCAATCGATCATTGCTGACAGCTGCACCTAGGCGGAGCGCGTGTATAAATACTAAATGAATCGGCTCGCAATCTCGTAACCCGGTCGCTACGATCATCTCTGATTTAACATCTATAGAGCTCTGATACATCAATGTCTCTGTTGACATTATACTGACTAGGCACCAACATGATATGGCATCGTCCTTGTAATCAACCCTCACCGAACTCATATGATGTTGCCTGTATCGTTGCTTCTATTGCATCTTAATTTCAGCTCTCTCAACTGGCCTATGACGTCCTTGACGTACTGACGCTTGCCAAGCAATACGAATTTACGGCAACGACCCTCACATATACCAGAATGGGGTGTCATTCTCGTCGTCCGAGTTCCCTCACAAGCGATTGTGTTTACGGACGTTTCTACCAATTGCCAGAAGTAACAGCAACGTTAATTTGACATTTTTCCTCATTCGTCTGCTCACGCTCATTATTTACATATCGCGGCGTCACCTTGATATTTCACCCCTTTATAATAGTTCATATTATTTCTGACTTCTCACACCCGCTTGACGGCGACACATCCGCTATCGCATGCGTCTTTGCTTGTCATCGTGGTTTTACATTTGCCCCTTATGAGTCCCATAACTGGCGTTGTTCGCTCTAAACCCAGCGGTAAACTTGTTCCTTTCTCAACTGCACTCGCTGCGCTGGTTTTCATCTGCAGGGTTGCAGTCTGTAAATGCATCAAGCTCGTCCTCTATCTCTGCTTTCTTAAGTGTATATCAGCAGTTGCTATCATTTGTTAACAGTTACATGTTTCTAATTATTGCTTCCTTTTTCTTAAGTCTGCATGCGCTAGTTTATGCATGTTGACCCTGACAGCTTATACTGAAGCGCCCCCTTCAACTGATCTTGTGGGCCCATTGGGGCTGACCAAAATGCGCTTGCGTAACTCGTCGTTCAAGCTGTCTGATCTCCTGCACTGCCGGTCTATTTACATTAGCTAGATAAAGCCAGTTCCGCTAAGATACGTAGATATAATATATCGCTTGTATTATTAAGGTCTTCCACTTTCTTTTTGTTTGTATGTGAATTTGCCTTATAATTGGGCTCGCGTAACCGCACTGCCTCTTCTACTGGCAGCCGGTGTATTAGGTGAAAATAGCGACGGCTTAGTGTAGGATGGCAATGTGATGCTATCATCCATGTGCTGCAACGAGTTGAAATTGTTTAAATTATTCTTCAGTTTGAGTTGCTTCTTTTCGCTACGTAACTGTCCTCCATGGCTGTTGTAGTTTCTCGCGCTGACCGCGCCTAGGCCTACACCGACGGCGACTCCTATTCCATTGCCGCCGCCGCAGCCGTCACTTCCGAGACCAAGACCGTCAGCCCCAACAACGCCAGTAACACTCATTGCAGATGTAGCGAAGCTCTCATGTGGTAAGCCGGTATCCTCTGACACGGTATTGTAGATCGGTTCCGACGGACATTCATCCGAGCAGCAACCGCCGTGGCCCGCACCATTACAACTGCTGCACTCGGTATGCTGGGAGCCGCCGCTCAGGCCCGATCGGCGACCGAAACTACCAGAGTCCCCCGAGCTACTGTGCATACTAGTGCCACCGCTGTTTGCCTGCACCGCGGCCTGTAACAGGCTTTCGAACTCGTGCGCTTGGCCGTCTCCTCCTCCTCCTCCTCCTCCCGCTGATACGTTTCCAGTAGTAGCTGCTCCTACCTGGCCGGAGCCTGCGCAGATGCCGCCCAGGCCGCCGGCATTCGTGTAACGTGTTGTGTCAGAGCCCCTAGAAGCGAGGGATTTGAGCGTGACCGCAACGTTGTTGGCTCCTCGGGTTACTGCCGCCGAAGTAGCGCCTCCTACAGCAGCATCGAGTGGGCCGTGGATAAGCGCCGTTGACGCGTACGGCTTGGGTGTGTGACCGAGCTGTGAGCCCTGATATCGCTTTCCAAACGTGTTCAAGTTCTGTCCAACTTCGGCATACTCGCTCTCCTTTACGTTCGGCAACGCATACTCACTGAAAACAACAGTATAGGCACATGTGGCTTATGAAATCATTTAGTATTCATTGCAATCACTATCTGCATAGCCCCAAAACTACCATAATCGTAGGGACTGCCTTTCTAAGGGAATATTCCACAACACTAGACCTGCACCTCACAGAAAGCCATTGCCTAAATAAATGCTTTAGGCTCTACGTTTGGTGCTGCCGCGTTCTTCAGAAGGCGTTACATGAAACAAAATATATGTCCAGCTACGATTTCAAACTTCCCTTAACTCTAATAGAGAAACGTATTAGCGTCGCCTTATGCCTTACATAACTATTTAGACTGGATAACCAATTCGTAAAACGAAACTTAAATGATCAGAAAACCTAAGAAGAAATTGCGAGGCTGCCCATTGATACTATGACATGTTTGTTATCGTGAGCTAAGTTTAGGTACTAATACTCTTATTTCCATCCATGATATTGGCTCTGCTAGTAGTGTTTCTCGCAAGTTAGCGTAAGACTCAACGAAGTAACAACTCTATGCCCTGAAGTGTTGTTACGTGAGTCATCGAACAGCGTATTTAAAAACACCGTCAGATCGATGTATGAACCTATTCGTTTCAAGCATCGATCTGTAAGTAAGGATTAAACACTCTTCACTATATTTCAGTATGATCATTTAGGATCTTTGCTAAGTCCGTTTCAAGTAAATATCATCAATATTAGATTATCACTCCAAACTTCAAATGCGTGCAATAGATAATAGCGAAGAAATTTAGTCCATGGATCATATAGATGCTGAAACACTGATGTTTATCATTACCTAGGAAAATCTTCAACGGATCCACAAATTACTCCAGTTTCCAAAGATACACAAATCTGAGAATCGACGATCAATAGAAAGTAAAAAAAAGAAATAGAACGATATTAAATCAGATAAATATAGTGTGTTGTATCGATGCTAAATGTACCGATCGATTTCCACTTTTCTTTTCCAAGTACGGCCTAATATCTGATAATGGAAGTGACGCTTTTTCACGAAACCAACACAGCTACAGTTGGTAAGAAAGAAAATTCTAGCCGTCAGCAAGCTTTCTAATTAATCTCTAGCACTTAAATAACTTTGAAAAACACATTTCACCCTTGGTCTAAGTGTTCATCCAAACTTTCTACAGCTGCGGATCGAGTTCAATGATTTTAGGTAGCGAGATCCGCTTTGTTCTAACCAAAACTCACAAAGCCTCAATTTTTTTTTTCTAGTTTAAATACAGAAACAAGGAATTTCAGAGATCGTTTAATAGTCATGGTTAGTTGGCATATCAATGGCGAACTCTAGCAGAAGTTTCATAAGGCAAATCTCATAACGCGTCTCTGACAATTAGTTCAAAGCTATACAGATTGTTAACAATTTCTATTAAACTTCAACTATTTCTAAGTTATGAAAACTAAGTTAGTGTAAAATTTAAATAGAAAGTAACTCTATAAACTGGACAGACCCGTGGTCCTGTATATGTTCAATGGTAGCTTGTTATTCTCTCTTACGCGCAATAGCTGATTCCTTCGAGGGCGCTGAGTTTGTTCTCGTAGACTGTGGTAGTTGTTGCCAAAGGGCCCTTATTGGCATCACCATAACAATCGTTCATTGGTGCCCATGTATCCAAACCGACCCCGGGATGATGCGTTAGTGAGGCAGTGAAACAGTTACTAATCAAAACAACAATGGAACAATCACGCGCACGACAAAGCAGCGAACATACGGAAGCATTAGTAGTTTTAGAGACAAACAGCACAAAGCATTAAGATTATTTGTATAGATCCTCTGTCTACAGTTATTTGTTGAGCTAAATGCTTTGTTGTAGCCTGTACAGGCAAATAAACGAAGGCATCGCGAAGTATTGTGTTTTTCAGGCGCTCTCAGGTTGTTTAAGTTTCTACTAAATCGTAGGTTTAGGTTAAAACAAGATCTACCTACCTACAGAGTTACCGGCTCCCTATCTTTCTCGTTTCATTATATATTTCCTACCATAAGTAGATTTTATTCAGCTGACATTTTGTATGTATTTGCTACGTGTACAATCCACCACATATAGCTTTTTTTTTAAGGAGAGCATGTCCTTCTTACTTAATATCGCCGCCTTTCGTGGCGAGCGGAGGAACCGCAGACACAGTTGTCTTGAGTGCGTGTCGATTTCTGCAGAAGTAGAATAGAATACAGGCGGTAATGACAAGGAAGGCGAAAATACAGCCGAGCAACACGACTAACACCTGATTATGTAACAGTGGCCCCCCGCTCATGCTGACAGGCTGCTGAGAAAGCTCGTCAGTTGAAAAGTCGACGAAGTGACTCGGAGGGCCATCACCTGCGGCAGTGTACGGCAGTACCTGCAATCATACGCAAACCAATTATTTTCTACGATTCAACCTATCGGGCTGATCATCCCCTATCTTGTTTAGTCCCTGTATAGTCTCCGCACAGAAGAATGGCAGTGAAGGACCATGTACCTACCTGAAGCTTGTATCGCATGCCGTCGATTAGGTTGACGAAGACATAGTTGGTCGAGTTGGTGAGGACGTTCTGGTTTGTCGTCGCGATGGCTCCCAGTAAGAGGAGCTTGTAGCCGAGAAGAACTCCATTGCGGTGTTGTGGAGACGGAGGCTTCCACTGTACCCATACGCTTGTTGTATTCACCACATTGACAGAGATTTCGGTTACCGGGGCAGATGGAGCTGTGTTTTCGTCACAGGATTCATACAAAAACATAGTAAATCAGTGTTACAAAAACAGCAACTAGGCATCGCATTAAAAAAAAGAGATAATTTACTTCAGTCTAGGTTTCTGTTTCTCCTGAACACGATGTTCCGCTTCCCCCATGGGTCTACCTTTCCTATATACGACCTCTAAACTGATAGTTTCTCTCTAGATCTCTCAAAGATCTCCTGTACCTCCCTAATAATACTCTATCTATCTAATAACCTGAAACAAGTAATAATGTACCTGTCTTTTCAATTTTCCCTTTAATGATACTAACCATCTTCGAGTGTCGATGCGGCGCGCGTGTTACTCGGTGGACCTTCGACACTTCTATAGAAGGGTACAAGAAACAATTCATACTTGGTGAACTTCTTGAGGTCCTTGAGCACGTAACGAGTAACCTTGCTTCCCCACACAGTCACCATGTTGTATTTGTTGCTGTTGTCTACCATGTCTTTGAAACGAATGTAAAAGCCCTCCACAAAATCTTTGTCCCCAGCCATAATCCAGTCAAGGCTGAGCGAGGTCGAATTGACAGCTTTTACACTCCGTAAAGTTACCTGAAGACATTATGTGTTTAACAGAAAACAACGTAGAATGAGTACAGGCCGCCAGAGTGAACGCCCCATCAATAAGTGCGCGGCGTCATCAGATTCTTCGTATTTCATGTACTGAGCTCTTGTATCGCATGTAGGAGATTAGTTATTGATTAGCTACCGCCAAGGGTGCATTAATGATAGCTGTAAAGTGCAGACTTTAACAAAAAAAATGTTATTCGTGAGGCCGGCGGGGAGACAGAGAGAGAGACCCAGTGGCTGCACAGACATGCCCATTAACGCCAAATATAACAAAACCAAGCAAATTTAAACGCTCGGCGGCTCTGGTCAGTGATCGCTTCAGGGGGGCGGAGTCCCTAGCTGTTAATTGTTCATGGATCGGTATCGAGGCACTTATAAACGCGTGAAGCTTATTAGAAATCTTACGCGGCTGTTGAGATCGAATTTAGGTAGCGCGATCATTACAAAGAACTTTGATGCCTTTTTCGTTGCGCCTGACGACTGATTCCCGTTCAGGAGAGAAATACATTGGACACTCGATACATGAAGTTGTTGACGAGAAACATCGTGGAGGACGGCTTTAATCAGTACTAATTAAGCATGCGCACGAGCAGAATCTATCAAAAACAGGCCACAAACGACGTCGAAGGCCGTCCTAACACAACACAAATTCAGTCAATAATAACTGTTACATGATAATATAACATGATTCGACTATTTATATGTAACTTAAGAAATCCCAAGCAAAATATAGGGGGTTGCAAGGTCATGGCGATAGTTCAGCCGGAGAAGGCCCAATATGAAGAGATTACTGGGTGGAGTACTTTGAAAATTTCGATCTTATGACACCAACTGTAAACGAAGTAAGTGAACATTTATAATGAAACATAATATAAATCCATCGTCGCTGACACAATTAACTCACAAACATATATTGCAGACCAAAAAAATATCGAGGTGCTTCACTCAAAAGAGAACAAAGTTAGCAATTTTTGAGCTGTTGAATTTGGTCATTGTTAAGTTAAACTCCGTCTATTGCTGTAGAAAATATATAGAATAAAAGGCCGCGCGCAGCTAGGAATATCAGAGTTAGAAAATATTTCGTATTCGGATAAAATTACCGTAAGTGAAGGATTGAAAAGGAAATTAAAATTGTGTTTACGGGCTACCTAAATCTAACGACAAGATCAACGAACTGTTTTTAAAGCTACCTCAGTAATGCTTAGCTGGGTTCTTGCTCGCGAAAGATAGTGATCTGGAGCGCTGGCTGTACGACTGCCGACTGTTCTAATAACCTTGGAGAGTTCCGACGGCCGACCTGTTCCTAGTGCGTTCTCTGCCCTTATAAGAAACACGTACCGTGTGTCGGGCTTGAGACTCGTTATCGTGTAAAGTTCCGTAGGACCTATACGGTTGGCGACAGTCACCCAGCCGGATTTTAGGTCTGCGCTAAAATACTCAATGGTATACGCTTTCACCCGATTGAAGCTTCCGCCCATGGCGCCCATCGTGTCGTCTGTTCCCTGGCCAGAGCGATCCCAAACGAGTGTGACGGACGTGTCGCTGATGTTCACCGCTCGGGGTCGCGATGGTGCCGCCGGAAGAAGGGCAGGTGAGGGCGCCCGACTAAACGCCACATTTGGGTCGTGAACCGCTGCAAATGTTACACAACCCATTCACGGGGTGTTATGATAAATAGAGGTATAGACAATTATAGAAATGAACATTACCTCCTGTTGACACTTTTAAGATCCGACTTTAAGTCACAGACGAATATAGCTGTCCCAGTAGAAATACTTTGACCGAGTAAAAAGGAGCTATTAGTAAATTGTGATGAAACTGCATCTAAAAAGGACGGAATTTAAATGTAATTATAATAATCGTATATACTAGCTAATGTCCAAGATTCGCTTGCAGTAAGAACAATAAGCGTGCGATCAGTACAATGCTCACTACATCATTTTATATTAGCTCCTTGTTCAATTGTTTTTCTGCGATAAAAACGTCATAAAATTCTGTTAATGTAAATGTCGTACTCACGAACGCAAGTAATGATTTTAATGAAGTTACTTACGTGCTACGGTGAGTGTAGCTGCCTGTCGGGTTTCTCCGCTGTCGCTTGATGCCACACAGGTATAAACTCCACTATCCTCAAAACGAAGATCTTCAGTCCAATAGCGAGAGTTACGTACGTACGTACGTAGAGAATACGTAGTTATCATTCTCATTTTAAGCATATTTTATATAATGTTATTTCTGCTGAACGCTAGTCATCGGACCTTATCGGACATTTTTAGCTGTAATAATTACTACCTACACACAGTTGGTCTTTCAATCGGAGAAATAAATTTACCTTGAATGGTAAGCGTCCCTTGCGAATCAATGTTAAATCGTTCATCATCGTCTTCATCTATGGGATCTTTGTTATTGAAGAACCATTGAACTTCAGGTCGGGGCAACCCACTCGTTTCGCACGGAAGCGTGGCAGGTTGCCCCTCCGGGATAGTCTGATTGACGGGACCTAGCTCAATTACCGGAGGTGGAAGGTCCCCCAAACCGCTCACCTCAAGGTGCGCCTTTGTCATAATTGACCCTGGAAGATAAAACAGAGACTTTAAACACATGCCACGTATTCATTTGTAGGAGCATTGAGCAAATCACGTCTACACATCTACCTACGTGTCTCTTACTTGCCTTGACACAATCTAGCATTTAATTTCTACAATGTCAGCCATATTTCGCGAAAATAGAGTCTTTCAACAATGGTGTTCCGCCGTGTACAAAAGGCAACTCAAGTCAATCCCGTTACTTTTTTTAGGAGTAGACACCCCTCTCAATGTATTGTTCCGTTAACAGCTTATCTCTAGATAAACACAGTGACAGTATCTTCCGAGGCTATTCCTGAGTGATCCATTCCAGCAGCTTCAAGTTCAGTGTTATTGTAAAAGTTAGAAGGTGTAGATTTCCGAGTAAGATAATGGACAAAGCCGAATCCTAGGGGACAATCATTAGCAGTTTGGGTACCTAATGCTCGAAGTATGTATAGATGAGCTCTGTTCCCTCCCGAAAAACCGTAATTTCTTGTGTATTTTTATCATCTGTAGAATTTAAAGTCGGCCCGATTTGCGTAACTTGGAAGAAGTGACAATTTTTGCATTAAATCTAATCTGTTAGTAAATACAGGTGCAGACGTTTTTTCTTAGTGGAGATTCATTCGACAATTATATAAATACATACGTGTTAGGCCGTCTGATTTCACCAAAGGCATAGAGTGCATAATTTCGAGCTGACGATGAACTATGTTCGCAAACAGGACAACTAAGGAAGCAACAATTCTACTTCAACGCCTCACCGATCGAAAATGACTTTGTGTGTAATATCTGAGTCACTAGACAACCATATGGGATAATTGTGGACAAAAAGCTGTTTACTAGAATCCTCCAACATTACGCCACAGACTTAGAAAAATATTGTAAGTAAATGTATGCAAATTGCATACCCTCGGAGGTTACCAGAGGCGGGTCTCGAGGAAGTGACGCATGTTGGGAAAGCCCAAAATTTAGATGCATGCCATGTTATGTTGGGCGGCCTCTTATTAAAATCTGTTAATTAAGTTTTAAAATTTCTATTTCACGAGATAATTTCCACATCAATATAAATGATGTAATTAAAAAAACTATAATCACAGTAAAATGGAAACCTATGCCGCGCAGTCGCTTATCTAGCCAATTCAATTTGCTAGTTACAGTGACGCCGACATGAAATCTCCGTGTCACTACGAGAGATTTCATATCGGCGTAGTAGTGATCGGGATTTTCTAAAACGAATTATTTTTGTTAGGCGTCCAATAAACATACGCATTCTCCTTTCAGGAACGAAACTGGGTTTTTTTTCTAATAGAATTACCCTCAAAATAACAATTTCGGGACAATCGTTGTATTTTATTGATAAGATCCCACTGGATGATTAAGCGACCGCCATAGTAATCCGGTAGCTTTGCTGGCTTTGTTGATACCGTCTATGTATCTATCGGTTAGGTAAAATGTAGTAGAATGCTATTTATCGGATCTACAGCTTATTATATTAGGTCATATTTACCGATCGCTGAAAGCGCAGAGCACACGTAGAACCCTTCATCGTCCTTGTTCACATCAGCGATACTGAAGCCACCAAGATGATCGACTCGTATACGGCCATACGTGTTATTGGGAAACATAAGATTAGCCTGGTGGCCTTCCCTTGTCCAATAAATGTTCGGCCGAGGGTTGCCTGTCGCCATGCAGGCAAAATTAGCTATTCCGTTGACGCTAACTTTTGCATCCTGGGGCCGCACCAAAAACACTGGACGTGCTGTAACGCCATAGAGTCTCATTAGACTACTTCGCCTGGACAAACTGGGTTCTTCGTCAAATCTCAAAAAAGGAAAATCGGTTGGCAGACTGAAACCTTTGAGCATGTGTACGCAATAAACAATGGCCGTGAATACATAATGTTATAGATATTTATGAGTATCTACCACACATTTTAGAGGGACGAGGTTTTTTTCATGCAGTGCTCATGAACAGAGGACGTTTCCGATGCTGTTAGTGTCGATTCTATAGATCCATTGTCTATTCACCTCCTGAGCGTGTACTTTGTCGATAAGGGAGCATTAACGCGTTTCAGAAATAAACGCAGTTCCCTTTTTTGCAAGCTGAAGTCATTAAGAGCCGTTCTTGCCAACCCACAACGGCCACATTCTAAAAGGGCTGTTTGCCTATCTATGGACAAATACAGTTCTTACCATGGACCGTGACGCGGGCGGTTGCGGTGATCTTGTCTGCCTCATTCTCCGCTACACATACGTAATCGCCTTCATCTTCTGGTACCACGCTAAGGATTTCCAAAGATGACGAACTTTTGTTATTGCTGTTAGGCGATGCCATAATGCCTTCACTGACTTTAAACCGTCCGCCAATTGTCAGTCGCTCATCTCCGTCAGTTTCTATGTCACGATGTTGCGAAAGATGAGACTGAAGCTGTTGGTGATGCCGCTTTTTAGCCCATCGAATAACGGGGATGGGCTCGCCTCCCGCACTACAGTCTAGTCGTACGTCGGCATCATATGCCACGACTGTCGTATCCTCAGGCCGTATGATAAAATACGGTACACCTGAAATCAATTATTCGTGTTACCTAAATGCTCGTTACAGATAATAAGAAGAAATAAGCTATTGGAAGCGACGCGGCGATAATAGTTCTATGCCACGTATTGTCAGCATATATTCGAAAAGAGCCTGGTAAGAAACTCTTGTGTTCTGCGCTCAAATCTACGAAAGATGTATGTATTAAAGAAGTACGAACAAATTAAAAAGCCATAGATTGCATAACAGACGAGGACTTTATGACAAAAAACAAAGCAAACGTATGCTTCCCATGCAGCAAATTTGAATCGGGTTTGAAAGGATAAAAATCGACTTTTACAAAACGCGACAGGGTTATAGTAGAAAAAATAAGATGACAAGAGACGTGTTTAAAAATAGTACGACCGGTGCTCTTAGCTAGAATTTGTTTATTGCTTCCTATAGCTTTATTCTTATCTCATTGATATCAAGCAGGCCTAATAGTAAATTGACCACTTTCCCTACCGGTTCTTTTATTTCTACTGAATTGAATCGATTATTGAAAGTATGACAAAATGTCGGTGATTTTATGTTTTTTTGCGAACTTTTTTATGCTTCTGTTACTCACTGTGAACACGTAAACGCGCTGCGGGCGTCTCCCGAATACCGACCAAGTTTTCGGCTTTGCAGATATAGTTACCGCTGTCGGCGGGACGGACGTCCTGGATGACAAGGTTCCCTGAGTCTTCACTCAACCGGATACGGCTCCGACCTGACCCAACGTTGACCTGGTCAAGATAGATAAAGCTTTGTCATGCGAGACATGCTATGCGTTGGTCTGTTGATGTGCACCGCGATGCATAAAAGGGAATAGCAGCAGAAAGCTACTCTACCAATCACATTATTCATTCAACTGGCCTCCGCAGATCGGCTCGAGTTAATCAAGCATCCGGACCTAGGTTATTAGGCAGAGACAAATATATCTCTATCTCTTTTGTTCACCTCTGTTTTCCCATACAATTTAGCGTTGATATAATAATGAATAATTATGTTATTTAGGATATCGCAATCTTTTAGTGTTTGGGACCGATCTTTAGAAATGACGGATTGACGAATCAGTATATGATAGAGCGACCTACCGTATTACGATAATGCATTGCGATACTATAGCGATTGTAGTCTCGCATGATAAAGTTTATTAGAATACTTTATACATTTCAGTGTCTGAACTAGGTTGTAAAACATTGTCACAAACGAGTGTAGCTGATAAGTATTCCGTCTAAGATGTTTTGACCGACCTATAGAAGCTAGATGTGAGTTGTTTAAATTTGTTTGTAATTATAGGTGCTCGTGTGCTCGTAGCACATCTTTTGGTCTATTGAAACGGGTTTTAAGAAATAGCGACCTAGTCACAGCGATAGCCGCATGTCAACAAACAAGCAATGACATCTTTCTCCTCAGTTTTAACGTATCTTCTCGATCGTTCCGTCGCCGCCACCTTGACCCGCTCCTCCTGCCTCCTCTAAGGCTTCAAGTGTTACAGTCCTTACATGTTATCGTATCTCTTTAATGCCTTTACCTGAAGTTTTCGACCATATAGGCTTTGTAAGACATAGTCATAAGGAAAAGTTTATTTCTTTTTCAGCCATTGTCGTAATTGCTCCCTGCGTTCTCTCGAAACTTTACGGATTCCTTTAAATCACCCACGGGTATGCTTACTTTTAATCTTCGTCTATCGTCGCTTTGTTTTTTTCTTCTTTTTTGCTCATTAATTTCAGCCAGAGTCAACTACTTCTCATGTTTTCTTTAATCTGCACTGACGAAAGCCTGCTACCTAACGACTCTTAGCCAAAACAGTTTATTCTCGTCTATCATGTTGTTGTGGTTATTGTTCTTGAAGGGTGAATCGCGTTTTGAGATGCTTGCCAAGCCTGCCAACTGCGACAACGATAAAAACAGCAACAACGTCGTAGCAGACCGAACTACAAGCAGAGATAAGTCTCAGGAAGAAGGGAGCGGGAAGGGGGAAGAGAACGAATAAACCATAATGAACGACTAGGCTATGTGCGTACGTGCGGAAGCGTGCATATAGTTTTAAGGACAAAGAAAAAGCCCCGATCTACCTAGTGTTTTTACAAGCAAATGTTACATGAGTTACAACGTTTTAGTATAGTCATTACATTATAATCATGAACGTCATAATGTAAACAATAGCCACGTATGTGAGCGAAAGCGTGAGCCCTTAGTAGTGACGATACTCAGACGCTGTCGTCTGCGCAGAATGGGTAAATCATAAGAGGTACTAATAGATCCTCCACACCAATAGGGGCAAATCGGAATTTGAATGAGGAATTCGTAGCAGTTCGTCGTCCCTAATTATAAAAGTGTTGACAAAAATTGTTATGTACCAAGCAATAACTGACTGATCCCGTGATGACATCACGACGCGTTACTTTTAATTAGATCAAGCTTACGCGGGCAAGTAAATCTGAAGCTTAATTCAGAGGTCAGCTAATGACACAAAAATTCATTAAGTGGAAGTAGGCTCGGCATTATTACTGGACTACGGACTTTATGTTGACTAGAGTTCCACATGATTCTACTATGCCAGGGTACTCTTAACGTATTAAATCCTCAATAGGATAAATAACGATGTTAAACAAGTTATGGATGAGAATTGATTGCACAACACGGAGCCTTAGAAAAGACTGGCATTATTCTTCCTTGTGCAAAGACTATGTGCTCGCGACAGTGTAGAACCCGCTACGTTCGAATCTTCTCAGTCACTCTGATAGCGAGCGGTAGTGCCTGCAAGGCTACATAAAGTCAATATGTATGTATTTTGGAAAAGATACAAGTAAACGCGTAACGGAAGCAAGGCTTAAAAAGCCACAGAGGAACCCCGTGGCAAGTGAGCCGAGATTCTTCCCCGTCAACTGATTGCTACAATGTATAAAGAACGATCCAATGGAACTCAGTGGAAGGGGAGAGTAGGCCGTCGGCACTTTACGATAAGTTTAAATTTACTTCCACTATACTCGCACGATATAAAGTACCAAACATTAATGCGCTGTACAAAGCCGCAACAGTCCTACCAACGGTAAAATAACTGGCATCTAGGACAATTTCAATCAAGTTAACTCTGCACTTGGTTTACATAGTGATATTGCAAATTTTATACGTCTCATTTGGTCCCTACCTTCATTCTACGAGACAGCCGCATGGGTAATAGCGGGCGCACTTGCAGCAAAAAGACAGTTTGTCAATCGGAAAAAAGGTAGTTTCGTCGGAAGAAGTTACGCCTACTCAGACCCCTACCAGATTCCTATGTTCGTTCTGTCCGCTTTACTGAGAACTCAACATCGATGGATTCGCGAGAGGGTTTGGTTTGGGTTTGGAATCGTCGGCTGGTGGACGGTTCATCTCGAAGTTCTTGCGAAAGAAGTAAGGTTTCCTACGCGTGAGCGGGCAGAGGCGCTTTTATTGTGAGAATTTCCCGTCTGCCACAGGCTCACACAGCCTTAGCCTGTACAAACCGAAACAAATCTGGCTGTTACACGGCCGCTGCTTCTCAGGGTACATCCACGGCGTTCAGCTGGGGTTTTTTTCTGAAGTCCTGAAGGGCTCCCGAGGGTGCCACTGACACAACTCCGTGAGAAAACGAACAAATAACCGGGGAGGAGCCACGCCCGAGTCGCGGCTTCGCAAATTTTAAGGCTGATTTCATGCCGCGAGTGTAAGGGACTAAGCATGGGTGTATTTGTGTGTGCGCCCAAAATCAGCTGGAAAGTATTTCCAAGGGGTTTCTAAACAAGCAAATGAGGTGCCACCAACGTTGCTGCTGGTCGTACAACCACAGTGTATTTCTATGTGTTTGAACCCTTCTAACTGTGTTCATGTGTTTTATAATGAGGACTCACCAGCATCGATACATCATGACCGCTAAGCGCGACAGTCTTCATTACTGTCCCTCCACAAATCTTTATGAGCTTGTATGTGAGCTATAAGAACTGCCGGCACGAAGGCGAAAATCCTTTGCTTGGTTCAGCTTTTTCCAGGAGGGTGAATGGCTTTTACCTCCAATACATAGTCACAACGGCCGAAGCCGACGCACAACGAACGCACTAGGAACAGCTGCCAAGTAAATTGCCCAAAGAAAAATGGCGTCACTGATGCTCTCAACAGCTGTAGGAACAGTAATGTTACAACAATAGTGGACGGTAAATGGCATTGCCAACTGGTAGTAACGGTTCCGAAAGAATTCCGAAAAGAACATTTCAAGAATCATCGAGACATTCTCAAAGGTTTTTCACACGAGTATCTTATTCCCTCCCTACCCCCTCCATCCTCCTCCCCCCGCCAGCGAGCCCATCTTGTCCCTCGACCCTATGTAGCTCCGTCTCTTTCAAGTGGTGCCGCATAACTTCCGTACCTTCTACGTATCGATTTGAGACGATGAATGGGCATCTAACATGTAATATGTGGAAGCTGTAACAATTTCGGGCATCTGACGTGTACCCACATTTTCCCCTTGGAACTTTATTGACTTTTTGATGCTTACCTTTTTCGCTTATCCAAGGAAAATGCTACTTGTGAGTAGTGTATGCGCCAGCAATGGATATGCATCTATTTCTCAGTGAAAAATATCTGAAGTTATTGTACTGCATGTACTGAATATATGGATGTAAACAATCCGTATTAGCTTATACAGACATTCTGGGCTTCTCTATGATAGAATATTGAATTTGAGAGTTATGAGGTATTGTTGATGATTGGGATTCGCGTGTCATACATACAACTTTACATTTTGCATCTTTCCGCATAAAACACGGTGCTTGCAAGGTCGGTTCTCGTTTTGGCAGTAAGACACTGATCGTTAAATATCACGCTAAAATTTGGTATGAAACCTGGAAGCGTACGATACGATCTTATTATATATTTTAAACTCGAAAAAACGAGCAGGGATATAATCAGTGACATCCACGATTTACAAGAACCGCAATGATCAATAAATCACTGAGTCAGCCTAATGAAAATATATCTGTAACCAAAGTAAATTATGCAGCTAAAAACGATTTTACAGAGAGATTTTCACCAGCGACGTTGCTTTTTATTCGAGAACCTATTCGTATATGGCTTACTGAAGGACTAAAACTCCACGCAATTCCTTTTATAGTATTTCATCATATTTCCAGGTTGATAGGATAAGCACACTGAACGCTTACCTTGAATTGTTCTATAATAAATCCCGTAGTACTGCGTCATGCTCTATATACTAACCGTTTGACCTTCCTTTAACCACAGTACATGAGGTTTTGGCAATCCTGGTGGTGGATTACACTCGAGAACGGCTGTTTCGCCGACCGACACAAATAGGTTTGCTGGACTTGCCTTAAACTCCTCACGCAGATCTGAAATAAAAAGGGGAACGTTATTAATATCGATATAAAGTCGCGTTTGAAAATTACACGCTAAATTTACACGCACTGACCGGTTAAAAAACCGTTCTGCATTTATTTTTGATTCTGATTTTCCGTCAGGTATCGCTTAGTGAGCTGCTGGAATCTCCACAAAGTTCACGGTACAGACTTTCATCAAATATTTTTTATGACTCTCTGAGCTTGAATCGTTATAACTTACTATGTGTAGCGAGAATCTGACGAACAATGACCGTATGCAAATACGTACTATATAGCTTGTCAGCAAGTTGGAAAATTTTGTTTTTTCCAGTTCGAAAGGAAAGAGAACCGGTGCGAACGCCAACGTAAGATTCCCTCGAGGGCTACTGAGGCCGTGCGACATCTTAGACCGACCGCTTGACTGACACTCTAACAAGACAGAGTCTATACAAGGAAAGCGAAGTCATTTCCGTGGTTTCATGGTCTTCTCTAGGGAAATATTCTCATCATTCTGCCAATCCAGCTCGATTCTTTTAGGGGGAACCGTATTGTAGGAGATACTCATATTGGCCTGTAGTATGGTTACCCTCCAGCGATAACATAGCGGTTAGCTGCAGCCCGCATTCATCATAGCCGAATTTGGTTGTTTTGCTTATATTAAGTTGTTGAAAAAGTATTGACCGTTTTTCTAGCTAGGTAGCTGTAAAGTATCTCATGTATCTCAGGTAAGAGTCACGTCATGTTGGCATCGTAGATATGCTGGAACTGTTGGAATGACTGTGTCCAGATTTACGATAAGGCGCCTTAGAAACAAGTGAAATTTCCGTAGAGAAATCACAACATTTCAAAATTTGATTACGATAAGGACATAGGTTTTACCCAAGCCCATAAAAGGTGTGCTGTTTATAATCAAGAAGATTGGTTAGCAGACAAAAAGCAGTCTATAGATGGTTCTATGACTTTCGTTTTGGAAATTTCGATTTGAAAAGCGCCCCTTGTAATGTTCAACAAATTACGGAAAAGACATCCATGAAGTGGTTGCGTAAGCTGTGTAGGACCGGGGTGTGAATAGCCATGAGATCGTTAAGGAACTACAGACCCACCATCTTTTTTTATTAGATTTATTAGATTTTTATTAGCCATTTTTATAAGAGTAGATCGCGTCTCATTAGGAGTGGACCGCATACGATATTAGGCGCAAATTAAAAATGTACTCCACATACATGACGAAGGCCAGGCTGACACCAAAAAAAGAAGCTGATGCTATGTATTTACTGAAATTGGAAAGTTAGAAGAGTAATACTTTTTCTTTTTAGTAGAAAAATATTTGTTTTACGTTGGACTTAAAATGGTCTGTACTATTCGGGCAGCCCAGTTTAATCACAGAACCACCTTTAACGACGCTCAATATAGAAACTGCTCTAGTTGAAACGGCAATGAAACAAGTCCTTTGTACTTTACCACGATTGAACTCCGCTTGCCAAAAATGGTTAACGGTGGCCAGTTTATAGGGAAGCGGCGAACGTTATTGTATTTTTGGCAAGATGGTCGCCTCTCATTGTATTACTATAAAAACATATAGGACCCATTGACTGAATATTTTCAACCGGTAACATACGTAAGGGCGTTAAAGAACGCGTAATTTTAAAGAGGAACTTCGCCTAATTGACCTAAATGAATCTATGCTGTGTCTGCCTGACGAGAGCGCATATCGTTGCAGCGAGAATGTTTAAAAATGAGAAAAAGGAAAGGTGTTCTCAAGAAATTTTCTGCAGAAGATACCAGTTTCTACTTTAGATTTAATTAATCCTTTCCTACTGTAATTACAGCTTAAGGTACCGTAATAGACACTGCTGTGGCTTTTTTTTTTCATTTCTCTTTGGCAACAGGTGCTCTTTTGGTGGCCTAAAGTGGTAAGTGACCCACAAGAAAAATAGATCGCGTGGAAGGTTTTCCTCAATGACTTTAAATTTTGCGTAGACTCCTGTATGCTTGTAACTCTTTGAAAACGTTGTGTTTTCGGATTCCCCATTGGTTATAATACTACCCATCCATTGACGTCTTACGTTACAATGCGTGCACAGTCCTAGACATCTATCTATGATCGTTGATCGTCTCACATTGACTAAAACCAAGTTTTTTTTTTAAGTGAATCAAGTTAAAACTTAAGAACTCTTCTAGATGACAAATTCTACTCTTTATTTTACATATAATTCGACTAAATTCCAAGCTCCAGATCTTGAGATGTTGCTCCATAAAAAGTTTAAAAAAAAAAAACGCCAAAATAGAATACGTTCATATTTAATTTGAATTTCTAAGACAGGTGTGACATGTAACTTGTCTTGACTAGCAGACATCAGGCACGGAGCATTGATTACTCAAACGAATACTTACAAGCAATGCTGACAGTCACATTTTTGGAGCGGACGGTTCCTCTGGCGTTTGACGCTTCGCAGTAGTAGACGCCGGCATCCGCGTGTGATACGGAAAGAAAGTACAAAACGCCTAGCGACGAAGTGGTGCGTAACTTATTTCGTATCAATCGACCTTTGTGGAACCATTGCACCGTATCAGCATTTTCTGTCCCGCAGTCCAACTGCGCAGGGTCATCTCGCAGTGCGACGAGGTCGCGTGGATGTTCTATTATTTTCGGTAGTCCTGAAATTGAGCCGCCGCCGCTCTGGCTTCTTTCGGATGAACTACCGATCAGACTCGTGTCGTCTGAAAAGGTCAATAATATAAGCGTGCAATCATCAGTAAAACAACTGATTTAGATTATAAAGGTGTTCTATTAAGGCATCCCTGGAATAGCAAGTCAGATTACGATGCTGTAATCGCAAAAAGACGATGTAATAGAAAAATTTCACAAAAACAAGAAAACGATCTTTTTTTACTGTAGCTACTGCACTCAACGACACGATTTCACAGAAATCTAAGCCTGCTCATCACCGACATATTACATAAACTTGATTTGTATACTATGTTGGGGTTTTCATTTTTTACTAAAGGACCGTGCCCGTGTCAACAAACATTTCTGGCAATGGTTGTGCGCGAATAATGAAAGCTAACGTCAAAGATTTTTGTCTATTTTTCGAATTAACAGATCGTTAGGGTGCACAGACAAAAAACGGACAGCTCATTTCATGTGACAGACAATAGTCGTAGTTTATATGATTTTCATTTATTTATTTATATTTCGTACTATTTATATATTACAGTGACATAAAATGACAGCAAATTGATGAAGCAAAGATGACTGCCACAAACGAAACGTATCATCACTAACCGTATAAGTGTAGGCATAGAATTTTGTTCCAAAAGACCCAGTATGAAAACTAAAAACAATTTTACCTCCCTCTAGCGGCATCTATTCGGTATGCTCGTACGATCGGATTAATTCAGTACGAACCGCAAATTTCAAAGTATTCGCCGGATCAGATCGGCCACTACTGACGTGTTATACTACTAACTTTGTCATGCTAAATATTCCCCGTTGTTCGCTCATCTGATTATAGCTCCCGACTGTCAAATAATGAACAATACGAGGGTTCGTAATCATTCAACTGGACAAACTGTGTCCTTGGATATCTACAGTTTAGCCCTAATTGTAAATACTCACTGATCCACTTTCGACTGCAGAAGCTCGGTGCGTGTTTCCTGCAGTATTTGGTTATACTGCCCACTAGCGACCCCATTGTCTTCCCGTCGCTAAACATCTGATATATAACTTGATTATAAAGAGTTGCAGTATTCCTTATCGGGTAGTGGCTAGTTGTTCCGAAAGCTGGTCATAGATAAGGAAAAATAGAACATTTTCGTGTCTCTTCTGAAGCAGAAAACGATATCACGCATGAATTCGCGAGGCAAACTGAATGAATTGAAATAGCAACACTTGACAACAAAACTCTTGTTTGGCAAACGTTTTAACCCGTAATGTTTATAAAAGCTCAATACAGATTCGTAATAGGAAGTCACGTTTTCGTAGAACGAACTCTACATAGAGAAATGCTCGCACGGCGGTCAGGTACTCATACACTAGTCGTTAAAAGCTTCTAGCCAGCGGACGCTATCAACTACACAAATTAAATTGACCGCTAATTGTGGGCTGGGAACAGTTCCAATAACCAGCTAGTTATAGAGGAAAATAGGTGGCTTGTAGGTCGCCTTATTGATGTCATCCTCTACATAACATAACAGTAACGGTTCAGCAAGATATTTCCTCAAGCTTTTGCCATTCACCATTGCCTCTTACATTGCTACGGGCTTTTGCAGTGCTCCGAGCAGGCACGCGCCATAGGCATAGTCCAAATTGATGTGCTAAAAGTCCACGAAACGGTTCAGTGAGGTATCATTTGCAGAGTGGGTACGGCGGGTCAGACGACTATCAAAAGAAACTAACGAGGCGCGATAGTTTTGTTAGACACTAAAGTAGAGAGCACAGAAATAATAATTGTATTTTACCTTAAAGGAGAGGACTATACTTACGATGACCGATCTAATATTTCAAAATAGGTACTAATCGTCTAGAACTATTTGATTTAAACCGTCAAATATTTTAGGACCTGTATAAGCTTGGTGCTCTTCACAAAAGTATAATTTGTGTTTATATCTATGTAATATCTTCGATATGATAGCTCTATCACGGTCATTTCTTCGATCTAAGCGTTTCAGATCAGATCAAATCTAACGATACATTGCCTCTTAAGCTTACCCGTGTGTCTATCTGCGCTGTCGCTAAGACGCATTAGGCGGGCACCTATTCTAATCCATAATTTAATCCATAGTAATAAGGTATCGAATCTAATTTATCTAGTATATAAACGCATAATGGTATGGGTAAAATATTTGAATTAAGATACGTCGCGTGTTTCATAAGTGTGCGTCTTTTCGTCTGGCTTTTTACAGATCGTCGGTCCTGATTTTTAGCTAAACGTTGTTGCACTGCATGGCTGTTCCGTCCATGTCTGAAATGTGTCGTTCACGTTTTGACTGCATAAATACTGCGCTGATGCATTTTATTAGAAATGAGTTAGTCAAATGTTGGTAGGAGTTAATCAGGCTCAAATTGCGGTAGACGGGTAAGCATGGTATGTAGATTAAGTAATCTTAGGGGCCCTCTCATAAAGCACACCTCAAACAGGCTGATGCGACACAACGGGTGGAGACCAGCGTAGGCCCAAAGCATATCTATATGATACACCCTGTATTCGCTCTCGCGGGGAGAAATGATCAAATCCACAACCCGAACCATCCAATAGGGCCATTAAAACTACGGGCTACGCTTTTTTTTTGTTTGTTGGACCACACTCGTCGGCTTGTGATACTTTTCAAGGACTGTTTGCCAAATATCATCGAGTTACTTAGTTCCAGTGTCAACCCTATTTAGCTTTTTGTTGCGTGCAAGCAAGGAGCGTACATGTACAAGACTCCGCGAGCAACAATCTAGGTACGGGACAAGTTGTGCGTACGTCGAATGAACTTTTTTTCGCGTAAAAGGTATAAGTTGTTGATCCTATCAGCACTGTATAATAACTCGAGCCTATTTTATGCTTCGCTCGAATTAATGATTCACTCAGGAAAATTCAGAGTATACTCGATTCAACAACTGTTTCGTGAGTCGTCTCGTGTTTCGTGATCGAAAATCGGCGTATCCGACGCCAGCTCGCCTCTTTCCCCCCATACGAGCTCTGTACCGTGCACTCTAAGCTTGTTGCTAAACATGGAGTCTGTCGCTTGAGCAGCAGATGGGATGGTTACATATAGATACGGGCTGTACGATGCTAACGCCACTATAGTATGTAGCACAGGGAACTCCTTCTCTATTAACAAAGAAAGTATTAGGCTAGTCCAACACGGCAGCAAACGTGTGTAGCCATACCAATTATTGCCAATAGCGGACCTATTGTTATTATAAAATTAGATTTCAGACACAGGTGCCTGGAACATTGTCTCTCAATATAGCTCATTTTGCGTATTTTTACTTCTTAGCTGAGTTACTTTTAGACCGCTCAAGCAAAAGTTTCCAGTTGTCCTTACAGACGAAAATATGGCAACGGAGAGCATTAGTGTGACGTGGTATGGTTTCATATAGGCCCTAAAGGACCTGCCGCCTATCATAATGCATCTTGTGAAACAGAATTACAGAAGCAGGGGTTAATCGATCTGCGAATCACTCGTTGTGACTGAAGATTACGGAAATCTGTGAACGCTTAATATTTGAAAAGGAGCAATAGTCAGATAGGAAAGTAACGCACATTTATCTAGATAGTATTATTATAACGTATTCCTCATATATTCAAGATCAACTATTTTCCAAAAAAAAACACGAGTTCAGAAGAACGACAGCGGCTTCAACCATGAAAGCCTCATGAAGTAGCGAAACAATCGGTGCTGTGTGTCAGTCATTCAAACGCCAGGGAGCAGTGGATGTATTTATGTAAACGTATTTTACGCTGACGTTAAGTATTAAGCAGCAGCAGCAGCGAAACGCGGAAGGCATTATTTTCGCAAACGTATAGGGACAAGCTTAAGCTATCTTTTTTCTTAAAAGCGAAAACACAGGGCATTTTCACCTTGAACGACTCCTACCCATGTGTCGTACAGAAGAAACAACAGAACTCAGTGTAAACTGCCATTCAATAAGCTCGGCTTATAGGTGCGCAAAAAAAGAAAACATGACAAAAGTGTTGATCGCTTATATAAGTTGGTTACATAGGAATTTGTCAGACGTATTCTCTAATGGATGACTTTATGGAATGTAAATTTGCATCGAGACAAGCGCAGGCATCCAAAATCACGACGAAAAAAAACGGTTAGAAATTGGTTGTTCGAACAATGCTGGGTTCAATATCACAAAAAAGGGCTTATCTTCCCTTTTCCTCTGCTTATAACTTACTCCAATTGATGCCATATTGCTATAACACTTGTCGATTAAACCTCTGTTCTACCGTCCAAATTGTTGACGTCCACGCCTAGTCATCCACGCCGCCAATCTTAAAGATTTTATTATCTTGAAAGATCTGCGCAACCAGCCCCACTCTGGCAGCCGAAACACCAGCGTGCGGGAAATCGATGTAAATGGCGGAATACGGCTAGCAAGTAACGATACACGGCGAACGGTCGTTTCGAGTATAAAAGTCAGCGCTGATACTAAGGGTAACGGCCGCCCGTAGTACGCTTATAGTAGCACCAGCGGGAACTACACAATTTATAACTTTAGAGGACTCCAGCACTCTCTATTCCTATATATAATAGCATAGTCTGTTTCTTCCGGCTCGAGACCTCTGTCTGGCAACTCCTAATGCTCGCGACGCCCCAATGTGTCGCGCTGATATGTAGCTATATGCGGTCAGCCTGAGACACATACCGTAACTAATATTGTTAGCTTGGTGCTACGTAGCGGCTCACGACGACTAGTATTATATCAGCACACGAGCAATATACACACCCTAGCCTTAAATCGCAGCCTTCGAAAACTTTATGAATCTGCGTAACAAATCTTTGACTTCTGCCTTTCAAAGGGTCGGGCTCAAGTCGCGTGTCGGTCATTCCGTCTTATAATAGCTTGAAATCGCTGCTCTGGCACGAGTGGATTGCAGGCAGATTTCCACTTACAGTGTTAGGAACGGAAACATGCGTATCACACCGCGATTACAAAATTTAAAGTTGATTAAGGCAATAACCTGACGCGTTGATATGTTTCAGCTATTACTCTTATGATCATTATACAATGCAAAAAGCGCACTCGTGCCTCCAACATTAGGTCGTATAACGGTATTGAGGAATCAGGACCGATTCAGGCACCCTGGTGCTTGTTTACCCAATTTAGAAGTTTAAAGCTATGCGTGATTGCCAGATACCATGTCGGCCATGTATGGTGATAGCACCTTTTGAACTAAATGCGAAAAGCACGAAACGAACCGACGCTGTCGTATACGAGAAATGTGCGACGTAGCAGTACTTCCTATTTCTGTTCTTGGCTTACGGCTCCTCAATAGCACTTACGCAAATTAGCTGAATCAGGCTGAAAGGTGTGTGAAATAACATTCAGTTCTCTAAAGCGTAGCCCGTGACCCGCAGACCCAGCAAACCAAAAAGCTAAGCACGCGAATAAGTGGAAAAGCTTCAATCAGGCCACACTTGTCATGTGGCCTTTTCAAGTCCGGCAATTAAACGCAAAGGGAAAAAAAGTGTAAAATTAAAAAAAAAAGAAATAAAAAGCTCATATCTGTGGGCCTATCCATTAAGACAGACCGTAATGGTTCCCGTTTCAATAAAACCCTGCACTGTTGATTGCAGCTGTTTGAGGAGGTCGAAGGGCGGAGCAGATTAGGAAGATCAATTTGATTGGCTGTTGTCATCGAAAGTGGCCGAACTCATAGACAATGGTTCGGCTTTCGCAACGTATGTGAAGATCTGAAAAGTAGGTTGGTCCGGTATACTCCAAAAAATGTATGACTCTGCCGGCGACGGATTACCCCAAAATGCTAGAAAACGATGTGAAATGATATATTCCAATAGGCAATCCATAAACAACGTGCTTTTTCTAGAGGCTTACCATCTGGCTGCCCTCTTGGTTTCGCATTACTTCGACCCAGAAAGAGCACGGCATTGAGGTATTAGCTGTTGGTTTTACCAACAAAAGGATCACCGGGCACCAGTTGTTAAAGGAACCAATAATCTGACCGCCGCGGCTTCATCTTTATTGGCTCTTCGACGCTGTTTCTTCCACTCGTGCGTTGTACGCCTCCGTAAAGGGTAGGAAGAAAAAGCTCCGTTATAGCGTTGCTCCGTGAAATTCAGGCAAGCTCGAACGGGCCGTCCCGCCAGCGTTTCCTATCGTCACCAGACAGCGACGGCAATAATTACAGATCACTCTGGATTATGGTCATTGTTGTTGTCTTACGAATGTCTAGATTCTTTAGTGTAGTTTGCGCAGAGCGCATAGTTCTGTCCAGCTATTTCAGTGGCCTGCTACCGCCTCTTCTCTAGCTTTATGCCTTTGATACAAGTGTTCACATCACCATTAGATAGCAGCATGTATGGGATGTGACGCACGGCAGACAGAAGCCCTCGAAGATAAACATTACTAGCCGCAAGATGTCGAACATCCATGCTCCACATTAGGGTCACGAATTCGCGAATGAGCCTGTAGTTAGCAACTTCCGTTTGTTGTTTTGCCAACTTATCGTGACAAAGAGAACATTTTCAAATGAAACTGTTGTGTACACTAGTGATGCTAGTCAAATAAATGAAGGAGAATGGTACCTTAAAGCAGGATTAGGACCTGGCCAAAGCATCGGCGCGAACAACAGCGAAGGGACGCGATAGAGAGACAGGGTAAAAAGGGTGGTTTCATCTTCGAAGACTTTCTGACCGGCTACCAACCGCAGTATCTTTTTTATCTGGGTTCTTCGCTATCACTGAAGGAAGTAGCACACCAGGAACATCCTGAACAGTGACGCAGCAAAGATGCATCTAAATACTTTGACAACAACATGACACCCACGCAAATTGAGTTTCAGTGAAATAAAGATGTTTTAATGTTGGATAAATATAAGACATTTTATTTCCTATACGATAATAATATCCAGCTGAACGAATCACACCCAGCAAATCTATTAGCATACCGTTTTGGTACTAAGGACAATTAGGAGCGAAATGGTATGGTGTTGGTCGGACACCGACACGAATCCACAGACCTTCAGTTTATAGTAACATCAAAATACGACCAGTCGATGTCGCCCATAATGTGTCAAAATTAACCATATATAATAGGTCGAGAAATTGTTCGTAGTTTTCTATCTGTTTCAGTTTCATATAGCCTCTATTTACACATATGTGATTTTTGCAGTACCACATTTACGACCGCATACAGCTACCCTGTATACGACATCCACACATATTAAAATTGTATGTAACTCAAATATGTACAAAACTAGGCTATTAACTAGTACTTCATCATATTGAACGTATCCATTCTACGATACTGGTATTATTATAATTTTTACGCCAGCGGTGATATTCTGTAGCAACGACAATAGAAACGATACTTTTAGAACCTTCAGCTACCCGTCACCCGCCATCTATATAACCAGCGCGTCAGAAGGACAGGCCAATATCTATCCGGGGTCGAACGGTATTTCGTCTAACTAAACGTAGTAATTACAGAATAATATCGGGCAATCACCTTACCAGCGTATCTATCCTAGCAGCAACTGCAATGGCGAAAACGAGAAAAAAATAAACAAACGTAACGGTATAGCGCGTCGTCAAATGAATGAAGTGGGCAACGGTCAGCAAGAACACCCGAACACAGCAGTACATACCGATGAAAGTGCACGGTCGAACGACGTATGCCGGCCACGTCAAAGTGTCGTGCAGTGCTTGTTTGTACGTGTGTATCATCTCGCTTCTAGGAATCATTTTGTTATTAATATTATTATCATCATTATCTGTATGTGTGTTTAAACGCTGTCGTTCATTAGTTCTATAGGCTACGCGTTAGCTCTGCTGCTCACGGAAACTTTGAAGAATCAGCATTGGACGACAATCAGTTAACTATCTTTGACGGTATAGTGGTTCGACTGACATCTCAAAGAAAAGAGATACGGTGACCTGATTGACACAACAAACTATTGGTGTTGATAAAGGAGTATGATTTTTATTAGAGTTGCTCGCGGAAATTTAAGTTCACGCTCATCTAACGGGGTTTAATAATTCCGATGGGTCACTTGACCGCTTAATTATAGACCCTTTCACTATAATTAAAAAAAAAAAAAGCTGTGCGAATGTCAAGTAGGTACGCACACAAAAAAATATCTTACGATATACTAAACATCTCCACTGAACTGAACAAATCGACGATACCTTGACACGAACCAAAAAAAAAACAACACTTTTTTTTCATTCAGTCTCATACATACATATATATACTCTTGTTTCGAGAACACTGATCTTTCTAAGTTCCGTAGCTTTTATTACCATTTTATATCTTCTAACGTATGTCCGGATGTACGTCAGGCAGGTACGCACACCTGCACACCTTACGCGTACCGACTGCGCTGGTGTGCAATAATTCACCAGTAATTATCAGAAATCTAGTTGGCACTCTGCGTTTTCAAAAGATGTCGACTAAAACCAGCTGTCTTAGATATATAAATGTTTCCAAGTTGTGGAAAATACTGAAGATATCATTTAATATTATCCTAAATAAATAAGTAAATGAATGAATCTGTGTCTGATTTTGATCTTTTTTTTGAAACGCTTTCATTCAGATCAACCAACTAATACGTTCATATAAATGTGTTTCGGTATTTAAGTTTATAGAAGCGTCAGAGAAGAAACAAGGGCGCGCGCGTGTCGTGGCAGCTGCGCATATTACGAAGAGCCATTGCCCACCGGAAATTTTCGCTCGACAAGCGCCGCTCCGTCTTAATCCAACCAGAACATGAAGGCTAAACGAACTATCTCAACGAAAAAAAAAAAAAAAAGGAACAACACGCTCAAATAGGCCCGATGCATGTTCTCTTAAACAGCGTTACAATCTATCATCAATTGAATAGTACAGAAAGGAATATCCCATCTTCTATTTCGTGCATCTGTTTTGGTTGTTGACGCATTAGCTATAGGCCCGAGTGAGTGTCGATGATTAATGGGTGATCATGATAAACAGTAGCAATCACAATCGAAAACGTACGTTTTTTATTTCATTTTGTCGTTCATCGTGATTGTCGCCTCAGTCGTCTTACGATCTTTTTTTTTTTTTTTTTTTTTTTTTTTTACAATACCGACCATGTTGTTCGAGTCGTAATAGAGGAACTCTCATTACATTATTAAACGACGCAAGTTCTCTGCCGCGTCGATCTAAGGTGTACATAAAGTGAAATTAAAATACTATATATCAATATTAAATATGTGCGTCTTTCAGCATCTTAAATTTAAATTGAAACTAAACTCCTCGTCATTCTATATATTATCTATTATCGAGCTGACACATGTTCAACACAGTGATTAAGGCACTGATACCTCTTGGCTATTAGGATCATTTAAGGAACACTATGTTGCTGCGTACGGTGAGGTGCAGTAGATAGGTACCCAGCTGCGGTTACAGGAAGTTATAATTTGAATAACTAGGTGTCTGTGTTATATCGTTGATGCTTGATAGATGGTTTGGCATGCGAGGAAAAAGCTGTGCTCGAAAAACATGCTTTATTCGCGTCTACCGCCATTATCTTAATTAGAACAGTGATCGTTGTCATCGTATCGTTGCCCTTTAGTTCGCTTTGCCCTTTATATACGTTACATTCGCTGGCGGCGGCAGCAGCATCGTCGTCATCAACAACACCATTATTGTTACTATTACTATTGTGGTTGTTCTTTAATCATTGTCGTACCATCGGCCCGGCCGTGTCCGTGCAATAATATACCGTGTGAATTCTTATGGCTGTTTGTCAAAGGAGGTCGTCCGCAAATACACAAATACATTGAAATGAAGAGGAAGAAATAACGATTCCGCCAAATCGAAACACTGTAAGCTAAAGGGTTATTTTTTTTGTTGTCATCGTTATATTGTTGTCGTCAGCAAGATTCGGCTGCCTTTCCCATTGATGCCGCTGCACCATTCATAACCGCCGGTTTTCTTTTCACTAACCACCTGTCTCTTGCGCCCCCTCCCGTACCTTCACCCAGATTCAGACTGCCGATCGTGCAGGAATCTGCCAGTCTGTCAACGATAATCCAGTTTTCCTTTCATCCCTTTATATTGTTAATACAATTATTATTATGAAACATGTGTCTACGGCCGCTCGTCCGACCACCGACAACTCGCTTGCTACGTTTCTGATTTGTTCGGTCCAGCTGCTACTTCCTCTCGTACTACAACTCCTCCTAGAGAATATTCCCTTTGGACTCTCGAATTAATGATCGGGCAAACATAGATAGTAAAGATAAGGCCAATACTGTTCTCCAATATCTAAGCTTCGATTACCGGCATTATAGAAAAATGTTCTATCGCCAAAATGTACTGTAGAATACCTACTAGGTGCCAAACCGCTACTTGTAGTCACAAAAGGCGGCCTAGGGGCAAAAAGACAGGGAGGGCCAACCACTGCTGCTACACGCGGCAAAACTGTAGGATGAGCGAAGACAACACATCGACAAAGTCTAATTATCTCTGTTCTTTTTTGTGTTCACCTGCGATATAGACCCGGGCACGACGGCCTTAAAAGCACACATGCACATACACCACGATACAACAGGCCGAAATCTGGTAAGGGGAAGGAACAGCACAATCGGCGATGGTGGCGGCGACTCATCTAGATAGAGATATGAAACCTACGGGGTAGGGGTGCTCGACGAAGGGGCCAGTTTACAAGGAGATCAATAGACACACACATAGATACAAACACATATAAGAACACGTACACATACACACACACAGATATATGCCTGCAGATAGACAGAGAGACGGACGCACGAAGGAGGATATATCGACACACAATGACTATTATTCCTAGACACATGGACGCATGCGGTCCTTCCAGGCTGTAAACCGTCCCTTTGTGGCAGCTCCGCCTCCCTCAGCAACTTCCGTCCGCCTGGAGAGCTTGAAAAACAAGCGAACAATGTGGAATAGCTAAGGGACGTCTACAGAGCCACTTCTACCGCTTGCGCCGCTACAGCTACAGCAGTTAGCAACGTTGGGGCATTCGATGGCTGCGCCCTTCCCAAAATAGATTAATAGAAACGGGCTAAGAGCAAAAAAAGACAACGGCAAACAGCAGGAGCAACGAGAGGGTCCATCTGGGTGCCGGGACCGGTAGGGTCGCAACGCATAGAAATATAGCCACGCACACAGAGCAAGCACTAAACATCGGTATGTGATTTATTGGCACGCGTATGATACGCGTGCGTTTGAGAGAATCGACCAACATCCAAAAACTACTCATATTGAAACCCACAGACGCACAAACACCCACACGCGCACATATCTGAAACCATAACAACAGCATAAATGAACCGACATATATATATATATATGTCCGTTCGAATAACACAGACATATATCCGCTATCTTTCCGAATATTTATACTACGTAACAGCGAGGTTTTTCTCTTTTCCTCTATTATTGGTACCGTTGAGACCGGTGGCCATTCAGTCCCGGTGAAATACACGAAGAAAGTTGACTGATGGGTGAATGGACTGACATTTAAATTGAACTAATAGCCAGGAACGGGGAGCGGGCTATTCAAAAAAGTAGAAGTCAACTTTAATGAGAGGGCAGGAAGGGTGGTAGAAGAGATATCTACAATAAAGCAACAGCATCTAATAATCTGAAAAGCTATGGAAATGGTTATGACGTATTTGATTGGGCTTGTGCGCCCACCCGTTCACCCGCCCGAATTATGCTTTGTTATGATCAGAATAGTGCACAGCTACACGATTTGAATAACCTTTGGTCTGGTCAAATGGAGACAGGTTAATATGACATTATAACGTCCAATAGACGTTTATGCATATGCAGGTTAGTAAATTCAACGGCTAAGATTATCCCGATATAGATTTCGTTCTGGAATATCAACAACGAGTAACAACGATAGTAGATATTTTTCTTTTTGGTCTTTTTTCTGTGGCTCCTGTTCTATACAGAATGAAAACTCTTCAAACGAGCATTTTTTTTATTACCCTACAAGAGACGAACGTTCTGGTCAGAAGTTTTCTCATCCCCACATATCACACACCTGTGTGAATACTCAGCCAGGCGCCAATACAGTGACCTCGCTTTCGATTGACCGCGACGTAGCGTTAATCTGGGGTATACGTACCTCTACATATTTAGGGACAGGCAGACTGGAATAAACGCGCGACCTTAAGACCATCAGCTGCAGTTAGTCACTCACCTCGGCTCGCACACGCACCAACGAGGGCAGCTGAAGAAACCAACCCTGAATGTATAATGGCATATTCTAAGTCTCCTGACAACGGGTGAACACCTCGAGTATCGCTATTGCCATTACAAGAATCAAAGAATATGTCTCCTTGCCTTAATGAATTTCTTACATTACTGACGCTCACAGTATCTCAAAATGAACACAAAAGCGCGGTTGAATAATACGTTTACCAAGATCATATAAGATCGCCTGACCGCAAGCCCAAATAATCACGGCTTGAATAGATCGTCATACGATTGACTTCTGCCACGAATATGCTGTCGTTCCAGACAGGCCACAGGGTACACACCAACAAAAGGCCTGGCATCATGATACCTTTCAATCATCAACGAACTACTGTATCCTGCTATTGAACCGACCTTTGCCAAGTCCTATCAAGTAAGTTGTCCAGCCTATATTGCAGCCAAACTCGCTTGGGCATATAGAGACTAGCGAGAAATAGCGAATTGATTCGTTTACGACGGCCCCTGTGGACAGTCTAAACGGACGACATGAGCTTAATCAGATGCTTTACTTTTGTTTTTTATCAAATGTTTACAGTTTTACTGTTTCAGGAGCTACACATGTATAAGTGACTCCTCAAGCAGTTGACTGCCTGAGCACCATGAAGAATAAGGATAAATTCTAAGACAATCGTTTATAGTTAACTTTCGGAGAGTCAGATCGTCGAACAAAGCACATCTGTAGTTTTGTATTAGCTTTCACTTGTACCTGCTGTAGGAAAGAAACAATAAATGGCATATAAATGTAGCCTTCCTAAAAGTAGGCCTTGTATAGGAACACGTTTTTTGTCCTTAGTATGTCTGTTTGTTTTTGAGATCTTGTTCTCGTCTCAATTTCAATTTGGCAACCATTCTAGAGCGTGACCCACGTATGCTACTGTAAGTCGTTTTGTATCTTGACTGATTGCCCATCGGCAGAAACTTAGGACATCTAAATCAACAAAATCTTTATCATTTTATTTATATAACGGATCATTGTCCGTTGTTGTTCATTTCAAATTGATGACTGATTTATTCTTACACCACTTACGTCACTCGTATACCGTCCCCCATCCTGCAGATTCTCTGAAAGCGCTACTCATGCAAAGCGTGTGGATTCTTTCCACGCCGCATTAAGTACGCGACATTGTTAAGCACAAAGAGACCGCTCGGCCAGTGGGAATGCATGAACAGCCCGCGTCATGACGGGATCCAGGCTTGTAGAACGTAATCAAATTTATGTGTTAGCGAAAATCGGGACGCCATTGCACTAGTTCGATACGTCCAACGATCGTGACGTTCATTTCGTCAATTCGCTATAACCGAAATTCTTACTCAAGAACGACAATGATGGGAAGAGGGGAATTTCCAGGAAGGAAACGAACTCTGTCTGAGCGGAGGACGCGCATGTGCGAGGCAACAGAATCATTAAACGAGCAGTGAAGACATTAGGTGGATAGACGAGTGCACGGGCGAGAACACGGCATGCGCGCAGACAGACAGAAGAAATGACGGGCCACGAGCCAGATACGATTCCGAAGAAAAGGTTTAACGATGCTGCTATTGACGGGAAGACAGCCCAAACTCTCAACTGCGTGCGCTGAGTAGACGGAGCTAGGAGGCAAACATTTTATTGTTGCCATATTAACACGAATGTAAACATTAAGGTTGCACCCATAATTGAAAAATACAGAAAATATGCGTGTAAGTATTAGTTGGCCCAATGACGACGGTAGTCGTCTTCTTACTGGCGGCAAAAAGAGTATGAAATAAGTTTTCGCTGTCTTTGGAAAGCCCAATATTTGCGTATCATATACACTGGGACGACTGGAAAACCGACACGTTACCCAAAGCTGTCAAAAGGCACAAACTTTTCCCGAAAATATACCGACACGTATATTGCGCTTACGATAACTAGCTTGCCTAAACATAGCGCCGTTTAAGGCTAAAAGCGAGGCCTGTCCTTGTCTGTGTACTAGAGCGCGTTCCCTAGCATAGTAAACATGGCGCAGGACATCCTAGACACCCTCAGCAGCGCTTAGGGCCAAGCTATCTCGACCGAAAGGAGATGCTGTGCAATTTTGGCACAAGGAAAGGAAGGGCAAAAGATTTAACTTGCTGTCTGCTTGTGTCTCAATATACTACGCTGAGATCGAAAGAAATTACGCATTAGTTTATTTAATGGGCTCCGATTTGAGCGTCGCCTTTGCGTTCGTTAACTTAATTAGTTGACGTCAGTCTACTTCCCGTTAAGTTAGTTTACCACACACGGCGTAGACAATGCCGTTATTATTATTATTAATATACCTATAGATAGCAATATATACGACTGAGTTGAGCATAGTGAATGGCCTCCCATTTCATCAGGTCGTGTCCCATCAATGCGACCACAATGAGGTGCTGCCCTGCCGCTGCTATTAAAAGCTGTTCATTTACTCCGCTTTGACATTTTTCCCCGTTACTAATGTTATTGTTATTGACCCGCCTAGGGCATACCAGCGCCTGACAATTTCGACCAAAACATATTGTGTCTACTGGGCGTTTGGCCGTATGAGTGTGTGTGCGCATTTTATACTTACAGCAAGTAGGCGATCATCGTGCCGCACATCCGACTAATTTTTTTTTATTTTGTGAAAACGAAAGATACTAGAAGACATCGGCGATTCATTGAAATAACGAGCGAAACTAAGTTATGCTAAGGAAGTTATTATTTTGAAACTAGAACGCTAGCTATGTGCGCGTCATATCGTTGCAGTTTTTCCTTAGAAGCGTAGGTAGTTTAACAAGTTATATATAATGTTATGTTAATTATGTCTACTTTAAAGAGCTTAATGAAATCGAAGTACTGAGTAAAGCTCGATTAAAATAGATATGCCTCCTTGGTCTAGGTGTCTTTCAGAACCATCGCTCCCTTAGAGACTGTTACATTATTGGGTACTTATTGGATTGGGCTCTTTGGGTGCTTATGTAATCGCAAGAAGACCATAGATACAGAATTAACGATCCGGAAATATTTCTGCCTCGAGCCTATGAGCGGTTAGTTATGGCGTTTGGCGCATGCCTGAGTACTCAATAAGAATATCTGCATTTTATCATAACAAATATACAGCAAAACCAGTACGAGTAAAAAAAGCATGCTTTCTGTATTAACTTTCTGAATAAACACAAATGATTCTATTCTAAGCGATTTGGCTGAAGAGACAAGAAGTTCAATGAGACAGCTGCAAAAACTGGCAGAGCTTCAACACTGGATCTCTGTATTAAAAGCACTACGTAGGTGCAGTGAGTACAACCTTATTTAATATACAGACTGCGAACGGGTTCCCGTTTTGCAGTCGAAATGCAGAAGTTAACTTGCGTGCAGATTTTTTTTTTTTGAGATCCAGCTTAGGAAAGGTAAATTTTAGACACGAGCTCTCCTAAGGACGAAAGTTTATCGTACATAAAACGATTGGATCTGTCCACCTTATACATTACCGAAGCATTCGCCGTTTTTTGCAAATTTTTCTCAACAATACATGAGCTTGTTTCTACTTTTCACCTCACCGATTGATCTCCATCACAAATGCGCTTAATAAAATTATTGAAAGTTTCGAAAAAACATCTTTGCCGAGCCACGGATACTGAAGCCTTTATATTTAGGATTTCATCCTCTTTAAGTAACTATTCACTTAATAACCAAGTATCCATAATCAGCGCTTATTTACATGGTTACTTGTGAGGCTTATGCTGCTCGTTCAGACTTGTTAAGCTATTCCCTCTACCTTACGGGATATCGTTTGCCGTCAATGCCAGTCCACCCCACCTAACTTCACCAAGCAAGTCGAATCGGAGCGATGCAGCCCCATGTGCTCTCTCTAAGGGGCAAACTGGAAAAAGAAAATTGGGATCTTTGCAAAGGTAAAAGCAGTATATGAGATGCCTCTACGTCAAAGGTCTAAAACCTGACTCCAGATTCCGTGTACAAATCTGACTGTGTCTCTGTCTACACACGGCTGAAAACGAGTCCACTCATGGCATGAGGTAGGCAAGGACACGACTCTGAAGAGCCTGTCCTTACTTCAGCTGGCTTAGGTATCGGAAGCGAAAGGGTGGTGATTGCCCGCGTGTATCCGGAGGTGGTAGATTAGAGTGAGGCAACGGCACAGGCACAGAGGGAGGTGGAATGTCAGTATGAAGGGTATTGTGTGTACCGTTTTTCTCGGGGGGAACGTGGCTTAGGCTCTGTTATGGCAGTTTGTCTGTGTCTGGGTCTGTGAATGTACGTCTACAAACATGTAGGCCAGGGCAAGACGACAGAGGTGGGTGGCGACGGTGTCCCACTGTAACAGTAACTCGCAGGCACTATCAGTTTGCTCAGGTTTGCCTACCTTTGCCTTGTGCCTTTTTCTCTCTGTTTAGGTTAATGCAGCTTACGCACAACTAGTATGAGTTGGCGATTGGTGCAGTTCCAAATGCTACCGGCAGAAATTGTAGTGCAAGAGCGACGACGACATGGTGGAGCTTGAATGTTCGATAAAATGGAATCGGAGAAGTACAAAAGTTCTACGAACCACATGATAAACAGCAAAGTTCGAGAGGTTATTGACAGTCTAGACGGGACAACATTTTTAAGCAGTCATCTTTGAGATTCGAAGATAATTTAGCAAGAAATTATTGTTTTGCTGTACCATAGTTATCTGAACTTCAGTTGAGCGAGGCAGTTTTTACATCCTACATTGCATTACAACATGGGTCATGTTGTGCCTTTTTACAATAATTCCCTATTGCTGCTACCGAATCGTTAGTGCGCAAGCCTGGATAACAGCAGAACGAGACAAATTTCTATGTTTAGCGTTTTTCGCTAGCCAATGCGTCTTTAACTGTACAATAGGTATCCTCGTTTTATTCACGTAAACGGTGGAATTTTCCCCGTTCAGATCGTACTCGTGTACATTGATATCTCTGTAGGTCGGTTTCAGTTTCAAACCAGCTCCTGCTTTCCGTTTATTGTCCACGTTTTGTCCAGTTATTGTCCGGTTTTTATTAGAAAACCGAGTAATTTTTTGTGACATCGCCACATACAGATGGGCGCAATACGCGTTCAATTTTTCATCATCGAAGAAGCGAATCAAAGTCATTCATTTGTTTCTCCGAGAAAGCAGAACCATAAGGCGCGCAGGGCGAAGGTACACGGAAAAGCATAAAAACCTTAAGACATATGGTTGAACTATTCTTCGATTTTCAAATCCTTCTCTAACGTTTCTATGCATCTCCACGTTTGCACACTCCCCAGTATTGGACAGGTTTTGTCGTCGGCGTTGTTGTTACTGCTGCCACCAACTCAAGCATCACTGTTCATTCACTGGAACAACAAAAACACCGGTAAGTAACGCGTCTAAAATGGCCAGCAACAACTGACGTCACTAGATGCAGCTCATTCGTTGCTCAAAAAAATTGTATGCGTCATTACTTGTCCGTTATTTTAGCGTGCCTGGCTCTTCCGTCACGGTTTCGTCCATCGGCCGACTGTGATCCTTTCAGCGATGAACGTATTACTGTTAGAAGTTGTACAATGTTTGTTAACTGATGGTGCATTTTTTTGGCGGTGCGCTGTTTTCATTCGGATCGAAAGGCACCGCGTTGTAGAAATACGTAAGTGCAACGTAACATAACGGATGGAAGAGGCAATGTTCGATGAATCTATTTCGTGACCATACAGTCGAATCGGATAGTATCTCTAGAGGATACCCGGTACCAAAAAACACTCAGTGTGGTTACAAACTGTCAAAGAGAGAAAAAAAAGTTTAGGACGAAATTGAATGAGCCTGTCAAAGCACTATGGTGTTACACTATATGGATCGTTTGCCACCAGAACGCCCGATCTTTGCGACAGATCGAAGCCGAGACACTGCGGACGAAATAGAAAGTTTATGACAAACTGATTCAAGCAGCTCTTTGATTTATCAACTGATCCGCACTATTATTTACCTTAAATCATGTACCATGTGTTCCAAAAATGATGTACTACTTACGTTAAATAAAAATAACCACCGTAACCATACAACTATAGTTTACACAAGGCATATACACTATTTCACCCTATTACGTCTCAAACGGCTAAGCAATATAAGATGCACCCTTTTCGTTAACGACTTTCGCCTTAATGTAGCCCTCTATAAATACAGTAAAATGTACATGCTGTATAAGCATCCTACTACAACCCCAGCGGGTTGGATAATAGGACCATGTTCGGCTACTCCATCATCTGGAATTTTCAAGGATTTCTTTTGGATCTTTCCCAGTTTTGAGTGGATTTTTCAAGGGTCTCCTTTCTTCTCACTGGCGTCTTTCAATAATGATAGTTATCATAAGTTAAATTACGTTACCGTAGCATACTATAAACCTATCCACGTATTGTATGTTGTCATATGTTGTTCTTTTCGTGTGTTATGTTAGATCGTTCGAAACGGAATGTTGCGGATCGCTTAAACGACGAGCTATTAGAAAAGTCTTGTTGCGTTAAACAAAGAAGATTAAACAATTATCTAAGGTTAGCGATTGTCACACCAGTTCGTTAAGAGTGCCTTACTCGCAGTAGGGGAAAACCAAAGTATGGGACCATCATATAGACCTATGTATCCCCGAACTTCAGGAAAGATTAGCAATAGCGTAGAAAGGTACACCCTTACGCGTCTTTATAGGTTATTTGTTTTTTTTTTTTTAAGGCAGTACGTATATTGTGACAATACCAAATTTTGCATAATTACTGGCTTTATCAAATCTATTGATATAAACTCTTCTATACGAAACTATTTTAGGGTCAAACTTTTAACGACAGGGCTTTTTTTTGCTTCTTTGGGTGGCTAAGGTAGCCGTATAAGCGGTTTTTATATCGAATCCTTGCCCCTCTGCCCCGTTGCCTGATGTCGAACAAGGGGCACCCATTGCCTCGAAATGGGTAGTAGTTAGCTTGATTGTCGACACTCATACAATCAGCCACCTTCAATTGTCATTCGGTTCTTCCCAGAAATCAGAACATCAGGGACACCGAGAAAATTTTACACAAGTCTCAACCCGAAGTCCTTTTTGAGAAGCTCATTTCGGTATAGGTCGATTTATTTTTCGTTCCTTTTTTTTAACTTGTTTGTTTAATAGCCGTTCCCGATTTCGCAAGACATCAACACGATGCCAGTCTTAAAATACGAAGGAATCTGAGAACTTAATAACGAGCCGAGCTCATCTATCGCCATGCTACCTGGATGCGCGTAATTTATCCGTAATTATCTAAAAAGTTCTCTTAAATATATATTAAATTAGTGAATTCAGCATACAACATTTAGATGTATAGGTATATGGTTCATTAGTGTGTTGGTTTGGAAAGGAAAAAGCATATCTCTTGCTATAAGCTATATTTGAATTGGAAAATATATAAAAAAAAAAAAAAAAAAGTAGTTGAATTCTTACAGCGCGGTGTACGATTAGAGCAATGTATACGTACTTGACCTTTGCTGTAGAATTCTAGGTAATTATCGATAAGACGTCACTTTGACGCCATCACCTAGCATCTGATGTTGCTGACAGTGGGTGGGATATTTTCATTTTGTAGCTTTCAGTTTCGACTGTGCAATCTATTGAAAAACTGAGTTTTCTTTGTCTTACCTCGTTATTGCAATTGGTAGCTTCATCGATCTGAATCCGGAAAGCACGCACTCTGGCGAGGGGGTTGGCGTTGCCAAAAAATTGCCACTTTCTACATAGCTTGCGCGAAAGCCATTGCGTGATACGACCGATAAATCTTATCGCTCTTCCCATGATAATAACAATAATAATGGCCGGCTATCGGTTAGCGTTTCCACATCCAATTATTCGACATACTTAGAGAACAATCTACGCTTCTACGTCGCGCGACGGTCCATCTTTCTACAATACTTACTATGTTGTCCTCAATTTCAGCTAGTTTAGGTAACAACCAATCCGGTCGACAACACTTTTTTACCATATTGCATACCATACCATACTGCCATATTGTTTTCTGCACTGGATGTTTATCTGTGGATCGGAAGCGACGGAAACGTACGTTAGCATCGTTAGTACGTTACTTCGGATAAATGCAGGCATACTATATACATACCACATGTTCTTTGTGTCTTATTTGGGCAAACTATATCGTTTATGCACTCAGAAGCCTCTTTGAGTATTTCTAAAATCATTCCAGCAATACAACACTTGAGTCATTACAGAGCATAAGTATGGTATATCGGTGTGTGTGTGTGTGTGTGTGTTATTATAGCATAAAAAACTTTACAAAGTAGGGCTATTTAATAATCTTTTTTTTGGAGGCTGAGGGCATTATGCAGACCAGACTTCATATATTTGTTCTTTGTCTGGTACTGTGGGATCTCACCCACTAAACCCTGGGCCCCCTCATAAGCTTGGACTATGGTTCGGGATATAGTTTGATATTGCTTCGAAAGAGCTATTTAATAACCTAAACAGACGATCTTAATGCCTCAGGTTATTTCCACATAGAATTGATGCTATTAATGGGAACGATAAAGGGCTCTGTTACAATTCAGTATGTGATATATACCTAATGCTATTCTGGCAGGTTTGTTAATAAGGTTCAATGCTAAATCTAAAGTTCGATAATGATACCTGGGATAAGTATAGTACCTATCTTAAGAACAGAAAGAACTGCCGTGCTACTTATACGTTAGATATATTATATATTACGTTATATATTAACGAGAGCATTTATATAATACAGAGCTAGATATCAACATAAAATCTGCGCGTCGCCTGGTCTTGGCATGTCTTAATTGTCTTGAAGCCAGCTCATCTTTGTGACGCCTTGTTTACCTATGAAAGAAAGGTTATTATATAACAAAGATGTAGTGTTTGCATAAATTAGTTCTTAAAAATAAACGAGAGATAATTAAGCAGAAGAATGAAATAATCTGTTACGAGATAATATGAATTAGTCTTATTTAAGATGGCTTTGAATGTAATGATGTATGTACCGGTAAGACCTAGGTATCACTTCTAACGCTGACCCTTAGCTCCGAACTTACGCTATGAAATGCTCAAAGGCAGCTTGGCGGCTATACGCAACCTTACATATTACGAGCTTTTATTCCACAAAGCTGTAAATTTTACTAGCAACTTTGTAATATATTGATTGTTCCTAGATCGTTATTTTGCTTACAAGTATGGTCCCCTTTCATCGTGGCGAGACAAATAGCATTTTACATAAATAGCCGTTTTTTTTTTTGGAGGACTAGCATAGAAATGTGGAGTGGTCCGTGGGTCCTTTGAGTTGCAAAACATTGAATGTCTTTACAGAGCGTATAAGCTACGAATGCTCGGCAAATGACATAATAACATCTCTCTAAACGACCTCTTTCCGCACAGACGTGTCTATCAGTGCTTTGAAAGTAGCCACTTTCGAGACCGATAAGAATTTCTATTCAAGCTAGGCGGCAAGATTAGTTCGAGAGAGGACCGTCTTGTAAGACTTTGCATAGCGTATTATCGTAATTAAATTATTATTACAGTAACATTCATTCAGGTCGTTCGCACGTCACACTTTTTATATGGAGACAAGAGTTATGGTCGAACGTAAAAGATTGACCGCGGTGTTCGACCTAATGAATGGCTCGCCATTTTTATGTCCATGAACAAATCGATGATTGAACGAGGCTGTAAATTGCGAGCAGTCAGCATTCGTGGGTGGCGTGGACGTTTGTTTCTAGGAAGTCCCGCTGTTTAGACGTGAAAGCGAAAAAAATTGAGATCCGCGTGCCGCCGGATGAACCGACCTCGACTTTTCTCAAAGCTCAACGTTACAACGAAGCCAGATAGATGAGTTACACGTGTTCACAGTATTCGTTGAATGATGAAAGAGTAATCATATGGAGCTTTTTGACTATTCTACAACACAGAATTTCAACTGACACTGCGCACAATGTCTACAAATGCAGGTTGAATTTTTCTTTTTTGTTGAAGTTCCGATAGGAATCTCAAAATGTGCTCTCAATGAGCTCAAGCCAATATAGGCGCACCCTGCCGGTCCTGATATTGCTACACGGTACCGAGTTTGTGTTGGACGCAAACTGGATAAAGACCTGATTTGTTGTCTCAGTTTAGCACATGAGCTCACTCTGCCTCGAATAGAGATACACGTATAAAAGCAACTTGTCGTATCCGCATTATTGCTTACCTCGAGAAGAAATATCAACTATAAATGAGCTTGAAATAGTGCACACGACCAGTCACAGGTTAGCTTGACGGCATCAGGTAGCTTTGCCTAAATGTACATTGCGATAGCAAGTAGCGGAGCTTGTCATTAAGAAAGTTTAGGTAAATAAACGAACGAACGAACGAACGCATTTACTGGATAACTTTACGCCTGCGTCTACTATATTTATAGTATAAGTTTGGATATTGGCAGCTTTATATATATGACGGTGGCGAGCTAAAGGGAGGGCTGTTGGGGGCAAGCAGTTATTCCAGTCTCACTTTTTCTGCAATGATTCGTGATGATTCTTTGCCTATATAATGGCTCCCTTACGCGGGGTTGGTTAGGAAGCCCTCTTGCCTGCCTACCGCTGTGCTACACCGTCGCCCCCTGGCTCGAATGTGGAGCCCTGTAGCTGCTACTTGTTCGCCTGGCAGCCACTAGAAAGGACCGATATGTGATATGAAAAGGGCCTGTTTGTTGGCTGGCGGATACTGGCCCACCTTGGTTTCCTAACGATGCGCTGGTTGATGCGGTTGCGTGGGGCATCGTAGTTCGCTTAGTACCTATCGTACATATACATACATCTCACACGCACACAAGCACATATATGTTATAGAGTAGACACTGTCACTAGTAGATTAGGCTTGCTTAGTTGCTTGCCCCTGATTGGCGCCCGACCGAAGAGAAGGTCCCTTACGGGTCGTATCAGGACTCGCCCGACTATGCTCAGCCCCGTCGGGCAGAGCGGTGGCAACGGACGCGTCTGCTGCTAGCCGTTAGCTAGATGCTTTACTGGCGCTAGTGCTGAATGGGTTTGTACGTATATGCGTGTATGTGTGGGCCTTCGCATCTGATCGCGTACCATCATTACTGCGTGCCAACGCTGCTCGAGGGAGCCACCAGCGGGATGTAGAAAAGAGAGCGAGCCAGACTCTCCGGTTGGGGCGTATAGGGGAATTCGACTGTTGGTTGGGGAACGGGGCAAGAGAATCGCGTATACAGCAGTGAGTGAGCTCATGAGCAAGCATTAGACACTATCTGGATCATTGATCTGAACAAATAACTGTGTCTCTCGTATGCGCATTTAAGCACATGCCTGTGTGGACGTGTATTTATATTTGGTGCTCATATGGCTATCTATAAGGTAGTCAAATCGCACAGCTGCTATTATTATAATTATTACATGCATAATTTATATTCTGTAGAACGATGCAGGCACTGATAATTAGCTTAAAGGATAGTTTCTTTGTAAGAGATGCTAGGTTTCCTAGGTAGATATTTTCCCTTAAAATTGTATTCCATAGTGTTCTGTATGTCCTATTCCACGCATAATGAAATCATTTACGAACTGGAAGAAATATAGTTTCGTATTTTTCAGTTTGAACAAAACGTATTGACAGCTTTTGTTCTATAAATTGCGAACAAAAATATAGGGCAAAATATGTACATCGACGTCACAACCCTGTTTAGTACAAATTCAGCCTTGAAGTGATACTACAGAAATTCAAAGTAAACCGCAAATGTACGACTTCCTGCCATAACTATTGGATTTAAGATGTCCAAATCCGTCCACGCACAAAAGGGTATGCAATATCGTCGAAATGGTCTTTCGAGTGATGACTCGAAGGGGTTATCACACGAACTATACATGACATTTATGGACTTTGCTCGGTATTTATTATCAATTTGCCACTAAAATACATGTCTCACACCAGCCAGAGTTTGGTTAACTTGATCGTTGGGTGGGACCAACTTGTCGAATAGGGTCCAAACGAACATAAAGAAATATATATATATTTTTGTCCCAGCAGTAGTCAGACTATTGGCGATTGAGCCATACTGTACGCTTTATGAAGGCTATATAGAAGAGAGCAACTTTAATGAGCACTGATACTGCAAAATTTCGTTTCCTATTCGATGTACAGGTCTATACGCAGCCGTCTATACATATGGCGTCACTGATAGTAGAACGCAATCAAGTTGGCTATAGGTGACCGAGCGTTACGTGTCACTTTCAAATCATCAAGTAATAATACGTACATATTAGGTATTACGTATCGTTTGTCCGCATGGGGCATGATTGACATCCGCATGTATGATTGGGCCTAGTCAACCTGAGTGATAATCGATATTGTAATGATTGTTTTACTAATTCTAAACGCAATAGAAACACCACAATGCTTTGTTCGAGTTAATCGAACAACTAGATCCGAAGAAAATCATCAGGAACAAGCTTCTTATCCTAAACACCTTTTCTTATGCCTTTTTATTAATAGAGCTCAATGAAAAGAGATAAAAATTTTCCCATTTGTTAGCTATACTTCACTGCTTGTTATCGACATTTTTTTTATTTACCCTATTTCTTAGAAGTCCGATGGCCAAATCGACAAGGCGTGCCATACTATATCGTCGCATTTTATTATCATCGGTACCGTTAGTTCTGTTTCTTTTTTTCCTCACATACTATGCTTTTTCCTGATAAAACATTCTCAAAATGCTGCTATGTTGAAGCAGATGTTGAAAAACCCCATCGGCTGCAGCCAGCATTTTTCTGGCCAATGTAAAACAAGCGAATTAGTTGCGTTTCAGCCTGTTTTTACATAGCTGCCTCCATTCTACGGTGTAAGCTGTATGGCATATGATTTATACCAGCGTCGTATTCGTTGCTTTTCATTTCGTTATCAATAGCTTAAAAAGTAAGATAACCGATGACAAGATTAAGACAATAGAGAGATAAAGTCTAACTAACAAACGCCAACCACTTATGCTCGTCCATTGTTAGGTGTTGACGAAAACCGGATAGCCAAGAACTCGCCTGTTTTGTCAAAAAAACGAGGCACAGCAGGGCTGCTCGTTTATCGACCGTCATCGACCCAAAATCGAACGCATTGATAAAACAGGAACGCGGTGAAATTTTCCTCATTGGTGGGACTAGTTCCGAGGGTCAATTCTGTTTAATGGCCACCATTACCACAACCCTACTGGCCGCTGCTGGACCGCTCATTTTTGGTTTCGTCCATGAAGTGCGTACTATATTGGTGGGCACTAGATAGCTTAGGGCGTACATAAAAGCCGAAAATATAGTTTGCCAACCGGAGCCAGCGAAATGTTCTGCGTAAAGCAAAATATTAGCTTAGGAAACAGAGATATTATTTCGCTCAATATCACTATTATTATTATTTTTAGTTAGAAGTAGATAGTTATCAAACCTTATGAAAATAGCATAGCAGTAAAGCAAATATTAATTTCTGTGATAGTTAGCTAATCAGAGTTGTTCTTTTTTCTATCTGGCGGAAGAGGCCCGTTGTTTCCATCAAGCTATCATGCTACTTCATTTATCTGCAATAGTTAGCTTCGGATTTGCTGTATAGCTATTTCCGTCCTGAACGAAGTGGTTACTTACTCAACGGTGTATACGTTTCGATGCAAGGCCTACGATTTGGCAGACTGACGAATTGCTACGGTAAACTAATGACGCAGTCAACTTCACTATAGCAATACAAAACCGCATAAACAATTTGACGATCAGGATGTAACGTGGCCTGTGCTCAGTCTCATTAGACAGAGCTAGGTAATTCTAGTGGAGATTCGAGAGCATTAATACAGAGAGCCATCGTAACAAGTGTTGACCTTACACACGACCTAACTATAACAGGACTAGTATTGACGTTGCAGCCGCTGTCTCTCGAAAAGTCTCCCATTATTTGCATTGTGTTGTTATCTAACTGCTTCTGCTAATTTGTTTTACTTCACCAATTTTTCTCGATCTTCTTCTAGAAGGAGGACACTTCGTCGCCAACCTCGGCCTGCGACTTCTCCCAGACTTGGACCCGGCCGAGTTGTAGCTGGCTTTGGATGATCAAGGTGCACTGCACCGGCCGACTTTTGGAGGCCGTCTCGGCGCTCCCACCGTGAATCCACACGGGACAACCTATACAGCTTTTGCTGATAGTCTCATCTTTCGATGGGGATATGGGAACTAAATAGCCTTCCTTTATGATTCTTATCTGTCCTTTCCCTTTTGGCTTCCTTCCCGCAACAATTGCATCTGAATTTACTCCCGGCAACGGGCACTCACTCCTAACCACCTTTATATCTCAATATATGTATCCCTAGTTAGCATACAGGAATACTCTTATTAAAGGACCAACACAAGCAGCACTGGGCTAGGATTGATTCTCTCGCCTCCCAGACTGTAGAATGCGACTGCACGACTCAACATAATCGTACTTATACCTTGTAGAGATAACAGCAGTGCGTAGACAACATGCACATAAAAGCACGAACCTAAAGAGATGGCCAGAAGTGCGACTGCCATGAATCAGATGTATTATCCGCTGCTTGGATACTTTCTGATATCTGATTGTGGCTTGAATTCTTCTTGAACAAAACACCTTACCCGCATTAATCACATAGTCCTATCATGCTGTAAATGCTAACTGGTAGGCTCAGGCAGATATAGGCTGTGTCTAGGCGTATGTACAACTCTATGTCTACATTTAGTCACTTATATAGTACGATAAAGCACAGTAGTATTACAAGACAACCTTTCTACGACACATAACACATCGATCATATTCGTCGTGCGCGGCATTACATCTGTATGACAACACCACAGTTTCTTAAGGTCGAATGTAAAAACAGTAGGGGTAAGTGATGCTTCTTATGTTTAGCATTAAGCTCATAAACTTTGTTTCGCGTTCTTTCTTGCCACCTCGCTTAGGTTCTGCCAGTTAGCATTGCTCACTCACGCGGTTTTCGTTCTGAGAGGCGTTCTTTGTTCTTGCCTTCTCCAGACTTGGCTGAGCGTGACCTTGGGAGCCCTTCGACGCTTCGTCCCTTCAAGCAAGTGCTAATACAATTTGCCATGCAAACCCGCTGCACGCACGCCTACTTCCCTGCTCGACGAATCCTCGTTCAATCCATTGAGTCAGCAAGCCGTTTCTCGTTTGTATGGGCTGACTCGGCTACCGACTTACAGTCATGCATAGCCACCCCATCCAAAAAGTGGGGAAATTGCTGGAGTTGCAATGAGGAGGAAATACCCTCAATCCAACGGATAGAGACGACGCGGCAGTGAGAGGTGGGCTTTGTGTCCATTGGCCATTAACACCAATATAATCTACTTCGTACGAAAGCTTCCTACATATCAACGGCTCTTTTTCTTACATATTAGGCTTCGTCGAATTTTTCTCAGGAAGAACGTACGTTGCCCAGGAAGGACAGAAGTTGTCCTTCACCCTGCTTATTATAAAAGAAACAGACGGGAGCCAATAAAGGCTAAGCATATGTATATGTGCGAAAAATAGAAAACATTTTACCACAAAAGTACTGGCACTAATGATGGGGTCATAGTGTGATGAGCTCAAACAAAAAAGGTCTCTTCGGAACACACCGAGAAACGCTATGGCTTTGAAAGTACAATCTGATACAAAAGACATTTGTGACTATCTATGTTGGTCTCTAGGGAACCATGGTGGCCAGTAGCCCTGCCTTTCTCTTTGGTTTTATCTCGACGCTGAATGTAAGTAATATGCAGTCCAGTAAGCATGCCGTACTGGACAGTCTTCACTGAACCTTCATGGACATAAATACAATAAGACAAGGCTAAGTAACAAGTAACTGCCTAAGTGACTGGCCTAGGTACAGTAAGAATGTAATGTAGGAAAGCGGCAACCAAGCAAAATAGGGGGAAACACAACTATGTAGAACAAGCAACATGGCGTGCTTTCGAGTATTTCTCATTTGAATTTCCCGCCTACCACGCGATTTTGGCGACTAGCAACTGCTCTGAATAGAGCAAAATAATTGCAACTATAGTATATTTTACAGTCCAAGATTGTCTCGAAAATAATTGCTGAAAATCGCTATACTAATCTTTATTGGACAGCATCGGGATCAAAGAGAATAAAAAGAAGGTCTAAAAGGGACGGGCTATCCGTATTCGGAGAAGGGCGATATGTCAGTGATCGATTACTGCAATGGCACCGCCCCACTTCCTGCCTATCAACAAAGAATGGAACAAAATAGTCCACAACTTATTGGAAGTACCCCCCATTGCAATGCTGAGGCCTTGGAAAAGGGGGTATGGGGACAGAGTTGCATAGCTAGCTATGAACAAAGACGAAGTTGATCTCCACTTCGAAAATCAGCACTCCCATTGCGCTGTTCGTCGTCTCTCGTCACTACTATCAGCATCAATAGTACCGACGGTAGCATCACGCACCGTAGCAAGAAAGACAAGCCAATTGGACAAATTAGGTTGGCAGGAAACACCCGCCCAGCGACCATAGTTGCCGTGAGCCTTGTCGCTTGTCTCACAGCAGGACAGCCGACATGTGGCCGATTGACGTCTTGCCGATTTGCTATCGACAATGCTGTGCCTATTGATGTACGGTTTAGGTAGGATCGCTGTGTCCAGTACGATAGACCATTGCATAGAGATGCAGAGAACCTAATTTCAAATATAACCTATATGTATATGGCTTGTTCACTTATGATAAAGAGGAGGCTAGAATGTGTAGTTAGGTGATTACATGGACACGTCCAATATCATTTGAGACCCGAACAAATATTAAAACGACCACAATATTTATCTATTTCAACGCATGTGTTCAATTTAGATAGGTTTTACATATCTGAAAGCTTACTCAGAATTTTAATTTTATTGATAAAAGCAGCGCGGTGCTATTCGTTTTCAAACTATCTGAATACCAATGCTTAGGTTTCATAAAAGATATTATGCAAAAGCTTTCCCCAGTTCGGACAAGTGATGTACGTGTAGTATGCCAACGCTTAAAATCGTGATCCTCAGCATTATAGCGATAACGAACTATAATCCATATATGTGTGTGAAAGACACACATTGCATATATAAGGTCGATCGCCAATGCCATAATTTTCACATATAATGAGTAGATTATTATAAAACATCTTTGCCATGTTTGTGTGAGTCAACACTTCATGCTTTGGAGTATTGGTGCTTATAGTTCGTCATGGTTTAGTCATGCAATGAAGTACTATCATGTATCGTTAGTTAGAGCGTCTAATGACACGATTAAGGCTCGTGTTTACGTAACTTCGACGGTGAAATATTCCGCGTCCTTCGACCGTTAATTAGAACAGTTTAGCTCAACTTCTTTGAAATTATTAGGCAGTGTATGAGATCGCGACCCTTGAGGAATCTCCTGAGGGGCGTGAACCTCAGTTTCCATCACTGTGCCGAACCAATATCGGACTTGGTTATATGTATCCGTATATATATATATATATACATACATATAAATGTTTCGAAATTATGCTGTTCTACTCTTGGTTATTGTGTTATCAAAGTAATGGCCTATCATGAAGGCGAGCACGCTGCTAAGCTAATCGGGTTAAGAAATTAGGGTAAACTGCTAAAAACTCAATATCGATGAGATATCTTTTACGGTTTTTTCTTTTCGAGAAAATTAAACAACAATTTAGAAGTCTTTTTCAATCCAATTCAGCTGCTAGCGTGACACTTATAGCTAGTGCCGCTGGGTCCAAAATGCTGGAAGGGAGTTTGAAGCTGGTGACTTGCAGCGACTAGAAGCCTAAAAGGGAAGCACATGTCAAAGTTGAGGTGGGCTGGATTCTGCTTCTCATTCCTTGCGTTCTCTGCACAATTTTCTTTCCCAGGTGGATTGGATCAACGAGAACCCCGTGTCTTTACGCTTTGGCGAATGGTCGAAGCTTTGATTCCTATTTGATCAATTGATTTTATTAATATAAGCTTTATATTGGCGAATTGCAGGGGTCGTAAGATTAGCAGTACATTGAATAGTGGAAACGAATCGCACCAGGATTGCTGGAATAAGTGGATAAGTGCTGTATAGTGATGTGCGAATTTTTCTCCTTCGACCTTCTACGACACAAGATAAAATGACAACTAGATGGCGCCACCATGTGTGCAGAGAGGTTTGTATATCAAAATTGCACGTATGTACAGATGCATGATAAAGAGATGAGATTTCGACTTTGAACTGATATGAATAACATTGGTAATGACTGTGTAAAACCTAAGCTGGAACGATACCCGAGAAACAACCCGTACTACATTTTAATAAATAAATAAATTTTATTTTATTGTTTTAATGTAACCAAAAACCTATTTTCCGATAGCTTACATGAGCCCAAAAAGGTTTGTATACTACATCAAATAGCAAGCTGCTGAAGGCAGGCTTGCGAAATGTACCCGTTCAATACTGTTGTTATAAGACGGATGCGTTTGAGGAAACTTATCGAATCAAGCAACGGAGTAAAACATCTGGATTTAGACGCCACTAAGATCTACGATGATATCCTAAAAATCGTGTTTACTTCCATTAGAAGTTCATTGTTGCTTTGTTCCTTTATCGAAAATGTTTTGTTATAATTATTAAATTTACTGATAAATCTAATAACTAACTATTGAGTGGCTGGTTCTCGTCGAATATATCCGATACGGTTTTTTACTGTTGCCGCGTCTTCTCTATTGTCGCTAGAACAGTGGCCGGACAGTTGCTTCATTCTTGCTTAGCATCTGCTGATTACAATAAACGACATTTCCCGTCCCTTCCGCTGCCAACAGGACTGATCCTGTATTATACGCGCAGACATCGAACAAGCAGTAGCAGCAGTGGCCAACTAATACATTGACGCCATTAACTTTAAGGCAAGTGTGTCTGTGACACGGCACACATCCAGGGAGGTAACACTCGTTTTTTTATAACGCCCCTCATCAGCGTTTTTCCTAGCCAGTTCCACGCACAAGGAGCCTGTTAGCTGGCTGCGCGTTACGACCAAACCAGAGCCTGCTGCTTTGTAGTGTTACTGGAGTAGTTGTTGGACGGTCGGTCGCTCGGTCAGTCAGTCAGTAACAGCAGGAGTGCCGCGGAAGCAGTCCGACTGCCTCCAGCAGAACTAACATCAACCAATAGCGACATGGAGCCTTACAATGTTGGTACCGTTTAGCGGTAACTCGCCCGCTGCATGGTGCTTCCTCAGCTGGTGTTTCCTCCCTCGAGGGAGTTCGACGAGCTCTGTACCCTCTTCACGAGCCTCTTGCTTTCTTCGCTCAATTCGCTTCCCACCAGTCTTCCCCGTAGCCTGAACGAGAAGAAGTTTAAGGCAAAACCTCCGCTTGCACGAAGAAGTTGGACGATGACGACGATGACTTTGTCGAAGAAGGCCACCACCATCACTATAAGATGCCGTGGGGATCAGACAGGGGTTATTTGCGATTAAATTATATCAAAAAGCACTTGGACCGATGGCCAACAGCGGCTACGATCGAAGGCAGTCCCTGACTAAAGGGGAGGATCTGCGAGCAGTTTACAAACACTTCAGCTGTGTACGAGCTTTGCCGGCTCGTATGTTCTGTGGCCAAGCGACGATGCGGAAGGATCAGAAGCAAGGCGAACTTGGCGTAAGTAAATACCCTCAGGTAGCAAAAAAAAAAAGTAAAGCCTGTTTGATTTTCTTGCTATTGATAAAAAGAAACAAAAAAACAGAATACAGCGACAAATGCTCGCTTATTGGCTTAAAAATTGTACGGAGAAACGTAAGTTTGCGGAAACGGTATGCAGTACTTTGATGTAAACTAGGCTAACTTTTCTACCACCCCTACCTGCACGACATCAGTATTTTAAAATGTGGCTGTTCCGAAGTGGGCTTGAACAGCAGCGGCGGCGTCTCGCACGCGTGTTGACAGCACAAAAGCAGCAGACTACTTTTGAGACAGGAGCAGGAATGATGGAAAGGCCAACGGTCTGCGAAAGCCCATTAGGTTAGTGGCAGTTGTTGTGAGTTCTGCAAGGGCTGCCCATATGCCGGAGGGCCGTTTTAGATCTAGGCGCGTTCTATATGAATAGTAGTGTTTTGTTTTCCCGATTACGGTATAACCATGTCAGTCCTGGCGTGCTCGATTAACAGGCTCGCTCTATCAGCTAACCATCGAAAAATATGGACGTAATTGCACATATGAATTAGATGGAGTGTGTAACGGTAGTAGTTTTGGCAGTGGTGGTCTTCGAAACAGGAATCGTTTCATTATGTTTATTTGCAGATATAGAATATTTTAGAAATATTACACTGAAGTGCCTTGAAGGGGATCTTACTAAAGTAAATTTATTCAGATTTCGAGTTAGTTTAGCGGACTATGAATATGGGCTGGCAGCTCTTCGGCTTTTTTTTTTTTGAAGCGAAGCTAAAGGTTTGAGGCAAAGTTTGCTCGAAGTGGTTTATACGTATGCTAACTTATCGATTGTAAGGATGCGATCTTGGTCCAGTCGATGTTGAAGAGAAAGTACCTTATATGCCTTTGGGGCAAACATATCGATATTCTTTAAAAGCAAAAGGTAGATCTAGTGGATCTTAGATCCATTTGTCAAAGTTTCTAGTTTATCTAACCGTTGTTATTCTGTTAGCTCAAGATAGCCTTTGAATGTGTGCAGTTCATTGAACGATTTGCTGTCCTTCAATTATCCGTATATATTACTGAGAATATTCTTAATCTACACTTGAAGATTACGACAGGGATACGCACACGAATACTCTTCAAAAAACGGTACGGGATGGATACGAAGATTAGGTGTGGTAACAACAAGACGCAATTTCCCTTAACAAATACCTCTTGCGTTATTTTACTCACATCGTCGATGATGACTACGATGTGTCGAGTTGAGCTGGCCTCATCAGCATTGCTGCCTAAAAATGCATTTATCTACGAATATGCTTGCATTAGAGTAAGATGTGGCAGTAATAACAGTATTTGAAATATCGAGAGTAGTAGCTTGGTGGGATTCGGAAAGATCGGACGTCTTTATAACCAGATACATAGCAGTATTAGTAGCTTTGCAGAGGGCCTCACGTCCGACCAAGTGATTTACGTTTATGAGATGTTGTTAGTAAAGCGCGCGTTGTTTCTTTTAAGTGCCATGACCCAGCTACAACGATTGGTAATTAAGCTTCATCCGTTTAGCGCGTTCTATATGTGTTTGCCTGGACTGAATATCTATCTGTTTGTATGTTTGCGCATCGCCGTCGGATTTTATGAGGCCACATAAGTATGTGAGCAATTATTTTTGCAGTCCCGTTTCCAATGTACGTAAAACATACTGTCAACATACGCGAGAAATGGAGGACACGGCACGAATAGAAACATGTAAAAATAGCTTCCATCATATATTCGCGTGACCGGTTCTTCTATTTTAGGTAATATGATTACCTCGATATATTCGTTTAGTTTCCTGTTGTCCTATTGCAGATGCAGACGCAAGTCAGAAAAGCTCCGCTGTAGTCGGTTTCACATATAGATGAGCCGAGGTGGAAGATTTAACCAAATGCCGATTTAGCCAATGATAGACACGCTGAAGTACACAGAGGCTTCCTATTGTGGTCTCCCCCAGCAACATGAACACCGCACTAATTCGCAGATGCATATAGCTGAATGCAACTTAAAGTAAGCACTCTACGCTAAGGCGTCGACATTATTCGTTATCAAAGGTAAACGAAGAACAGAGCCACTCTTCACTTTGATGAGGACAACTTTGCGTGCTTGCTATACGGCTCCGACCAAACATTTGCAAGAGCAAGCTCATCGAACCCCCAGGATGTAATAATGCCTGCAGAACTGCTCCCATACAAGTTTCATTGTCGAGCGTCAGAGAAAACTTGTAGATCGCATTGTCGCTGTGACAGTCCATAGCGAAGTAGAAAAAAATCGGAAGACCATCGGTGGCCATGCACAGTGAACGTGCCGAGAAAGGCTGGGGCCACTCACGCCAATCGAATCTTTGCTGCTGCTGTTGCTGCGGGAAGCAAGGCAGTACTCGCAGTATTAAATCAAAGCGATTTAGGTGCTCGCTCTATGGCTGTGGGCCTCCAGTAAGCTGTTGCATGGTCGAAAGTCTGATGGTGGATATGGGGGGGCCCCAAAACTACCTTTTGAACGGACAGAAATGCATTGGGGACACCACTACTGCTGCTGTTGTCGAGTGGTACTAAGCTGTTACTCTAAATACTTAGCGGGCACGGAACGTTCATTCATTATTATTTATGAATATTACTAACGGTGTTGCTGTTGTTTCTATCAAAGCGAGTGTTATTATTGCTTGCACTGTTGTTATTATTAATAGGAAAGCAGTCGACAAGGGCTATGTTAGGGCGGTACGAGGATGGAACACAGCCCGATAGTGGATGGAGAAAATCAGATTTTCAAGATGAATCAAGAGATAATGTTTTATTATTATGTATTCTTCAATATTGAGATGGGTAGGAATTATGTTATCGAGTGGAGCCCAGTAGCAATGTCACCCATTCGATCAACAGACATACGTACCTTTGTTAGCCACGAGAACCAAAGTACGAAACTACTTCCTATTCACGACTACGGCAGGTGTACAAAGAAGGACAGACGGCTCGTACTTAAGTCAGGTGAAGCGAACAGCCATTGAACTATTGTATTTTGCATTGGCTTATCAAGTATAGCACCCTAATAGATTTCATACGATTGTTTTGTTGGCTCGTACATCTATGTAAGATACAACATGAACGCCGTCCCCCATATATGATGCCACAGCAATAAAGCCCTTAGTTCACATCAGTCTAACCAGGTATTCAAGCAAGAACGTGTGCCTTAATTAAACATCGCTCATTTGTAGCCTAAAGTATGCTGCAAATCTGATAGTTTCAACACAAGCGGCCAATAACAACAACAAAGATATGCGTGTGTTTGTGGTACATGTGTTCAGGCTATATATCTTCACAACTTCACACATTTATTACACAAAGCCGCTTACTCACGCCTCGCGATGCTTGCCACACGCTCGCTCTTGATCTCTTGCTCTGCCCACATGACATTCAGCACGCGAGTTCCATGCGTTTCTGCCATCTTCTACCGTTAGCAGTACTCAACCCGATCCTGGCCGACCTTATTCTACCTCTCATAGCGTTAGCCTAGACTATATTGTTTGGATTTATATTTATACCAGCCGTTGTTTCCCACCCTTCCCTTCTTCTTCTAATACTTGTAGCTACATATGCGGGACACCGGATGGGACGAAGAAGAGTGTTGCAGGGAAACTTAGCACGCCGTCACGCGCAGTGGGGGCAGATAAACTGGACCAGCTACGGAAGAGCAAAGTTGACTAAATACCAAACGACTGAAACCCGCAAGCATATAGGACTGAATCCAGCTACTTACGGAGGGTCATCAGTAAACGCATTTAAGCGTCAGTTTCTACCCACGTACATACATAGACGTCCAGTACTACGACTAAGACGAATCGCGTACAAGACTAGAAGGTAGAGCATTCATGCCACTTTTAAAAGCAGATACCGTAACAATCATGACATTATACCTCGTGGAATATGATTGTGTAATTTGACAAATTTTAGACGGTTGCGTAGCCTGTTAGAACAAACTTCCGCTAGTATATGTGGGATTCCATTCCAGATAGCAGCTTTGCAGAAATACTCTTAAACTATATAAAAGAAGTATATTGTTTATGTTGTAACTGTGGTGCTCCTTTCGACTAGTGTGTTCTCAAAACGTAAGCCCTTTGGAGTTAGGGGCATGCGCACGGCTTTCAACGAAATATCTACGTAGCTGTCGTATCTAGTTTCATTACTATAGGAAGTACTTAAGGAAGATCCAGTGATGCAATGGAATTCGTGGATAGGGGCCGTTAGATAGGAACGTTGTGTGAGAGCTTGAGGAATTGCAAAAGGAAGCATTCATCGTCGAAACAGCCGCCGTCGTGGGAAGACGCAATCTGGCGGTGAGTCACCCAGAAGCTCACTACAAAACACCAACCATCATCTACTGTCCGGTAACCGCACGGCCCGAAGCCCCCGGAGGGTTTATACTAGGGCTGCATGAAGACAGCTTCCCTTTTCAACCGCACTGTGCTATTACTAGTTTTTCGGAAAATTTACTGATGAGGTTATGACAACATTCCTTGGAATGTGCAATATTGCGTGCAAAAGAAATCCTAAGTTAATGTATAAAATAAGTTATTGAAATAAGCTGGGTTAACAATTAAGTCTTCCTATTAATGTTGAAGGATTTAAATATCTTTTAAACCAAAATCATATTCTATGCATAACAGTCGTACTTCAAGCAATATATGTACGCATGATACTTTGTGTCAAAATAGGTTTCAATCTCATTTTTATGCCTTGAAACGATACCTTTGACATATCGTTGTACAGCTGTTACACGATGATTAATTTAAAAAAAAAAAACGATTGATCGATGTCATTCGCATGAATCAACATTAGAGATTGCTGTTGAATTTACTGGCTCGACACTTCGAACGTTGCAGTTTGATACTGGTCGAATTTTTCCTAAGTTACTGAACAAGATACTTTGGCAGGCTGTACTTTGCTTCCAGCTGTGATATGCTTGCGTTAGTGCTGTTTTTGGTCTGTTTCGATCGATAAAGCCCGAGACGCCAACGCGGTCAAAAACAGGACCTGATTTCAACAGTCGAAGGAAAAACATACTTAAAACACACCCATTAGACAAACCAAGACATGTGTGCGGTAAGCAAACGCAATGGCACGATAAGTACCCCGATGTCTTATGCCTTCACTTGTAGCCCAGAGAATGAGACTCCGTTCTTAAACGAGCACTCTGTGCTTTGAAGAATCGTCTACTTACAGATTCTCCCATCTCCCGTGAAATCTTTGTGCCTCAATTCCTTCCCTTGAGGCGTTGTTGTTTTGCACAGTTTTCTTGCTCGTCATCCTTTTTCCGATCATCATTGAGAAGACCGATCGAATACAACGTGACTTTTTGACAGTGGACTCGAGCTCTGGCTCAACCCGCTTGGATAGCCACAGCTAGTTTTGCCTCGGGGCGGGCAAACGGAATCTCTTCAATGGATTCCTACTAGCTCACTAGGGAAATCCACATGGCTCAGCTTGTATGACCGTTCAACTAAGGACTAAATCAGCGCAGAACGATCAATATATATGCAATGTAAAAGAATGTATGGAGACAATGTGCCTAGTGCTTACCATCAACAGCCGAAAAGAAGGTATTTCCCTTTTTGAAGCGTTCAGATACTGCCGATATCTCATAGGCACCACATCTTTAATGTATCCTGTAAAGGAACAATTAAAGTGCAGGCTACAGTGGAAGGTATCAGCGGGTCCTTTTTTCCAAAAAAAAAGAGGGAGTCAGGCAATCTGGATCTGGAGATGGTATGCTTTACATTAGATATTGTACATCAAGCGAGGCGTTCCCCTTTTTTTCTGTTTCTATCGTCGCATATTGCGGATGGATTTTTCCTTCGAAGGGGTTTCTGAGTAGTGCTTAGGTAAATACTATATTGTCTGCGGGTGCCTCACTCCACAACAGCCATAATAGCGTCAGCAGTGGCTTTCCTCTGAGTCAGCTGATAAGAGAACCTTGCTTTCATGCGCGAGTAGACAAGGCCCAAATCATAAATCTCCATGTACCCTACTTCCAATCTACCTGTCTGCGTGAAACGCCGCCTCGCTAAGCTAGGCAATGCCCCAATAACGGTTTATAAAGCACGTCTGCGTTTTAGTTGAATAAAATCTATACGCAACAAACGGTCGCTAAATAAAACCACTGAGGTCAAATCTGCAATGACTACACCGGTATGCTATATTAATAGCGAACTGTTCCAGGCACACAAAAATATATTTACAATTATGCATACATAAATATAGTAGCCAATAAAGGATAGTTTTAAGGGCAGTCAAATCAACAGCGCACATCGTGAAACTTGGCATGAATAACCTACTATATATGATGCCCTGGGCCACTTACTACTAGCACAAAAACACTTCCTTTTTGTTGTTTTGATAAGCTCAGTTCATTCACTCGTATAAGCCGTTGAAAGAACTTTCTTCCTAAATATGTTCCATACGTGGGACAATATCTGCGGAGACTTCGTGTACAAGACATATTCAACCAGCCGCAGTTCGTATCCAACCATATTGGTTATGAGACACACTCAAAGATAGGTTAATGGGATAGATCTTTATGGTTAGCCTCCGTCAACAGAGATACATAACTCATTTCACATGGTAGCCGGTTGAACAGCTGACCAGTCGTAAGGGTGCTGCTATAGTAGACTTTTCTGCGCAAGAAGGTAAGGAGGCTGGATGCTTCGCTGTTCATCATATTATATCTAGGCGTGCTTCATATCGCTACTTTGTTCCTCTTAGGTTTAGCTGCTAGTCTGGTTTTCCTTATCCGAAGGAAACCCACATAGAAAAGTCCCAGCGGACAGGAAAGGGAGGTCGAAGGGGATTTTGAGGCGCCTAGCGTACCAGAGGAACGTACTACTCTACCTCAAGTCGAAGACGCTTGGGGGCCAGTGAACCAGCCGGGAGGCTCGTATGGGTCACAGCAGAACGAGACAGGTGATCGAAGTGACTCGGGCCCAGATACTGTTCATTCGTGTGGGAGGAAGGTAGTTAAGACGTTGAAAGAGCAGAATCTATTTGAAGAACTGATGGAATTTGCCTCGGATAGAAGTGATTGGCTTGACGGCACGCTCAATAATACGTCATGCAGCCCGTGTAGCTCAGTTTCCATTTGTATGTAAGGGTTCCAAAAATAAACATTTTAACAATGGTACAGATCTAGAAATTTCGCACAAATCCGCTCGCCTTCTTTCCAATATAACAGCTTACTAAATTCTTTCTTTAACTAAAAAGTGTTGTCAGTTCGTTTTAAGTAAAGATAACACTGGCTATAAAACACTAGAATTAAATATTACGAAGGTCATATCTTACAATAGTTTGTACAGTAAATCATACTTCTGCAGATTTTAGACGCTCACATAACCGATTTATCTGATTAGCTAGCAAAATGATTAATTAGAAGAGTTATAAAATTAACTCGAACAAAAATTTATTTCCTTTCGGGCTTTTAGGAGGTTAGGATGGGTTATAGATAGTACGAACCCCAGGGGGCTAGAATAAGGATTGCCTACTTCCTTTCCGTGGTGATTTGTAGAAAAGGCTGACAGGGTAGCCGTACGTTTAGTTATCTTAAGGGGTGAATTAGACATTCTATGGGCAGTTGTGGTGGAGAAACCTTACTATTGAGCCTGATATACGTACTGTGAGCAGCAGCGGTAGGCACGGCTGTGGGCGTTCGTGGGCCATTTTGTGCTCCTTTGAACCATAAAGCCAATTTTAGCTACACGTATTCATTCGGTTTATCTTCCGTACAACAAAGCATCCCCTATGCACACAGTTGTTTGCGTTTCGTATAGAACATTGTCTCTTCTCTTGAATTACGAATCCACTTCATGAGCAAATCCTCATGAACCTCTATTTCCAATTAAGATCCGTGTGTGAATTGTTTACATCGAACAACAAATGCAAAAAAAACTACTTTGTTTGCATCAACGTAGCTAATATAGTGATTATTATTGAATTTCGGGATTTCTTCAATTGAGAGTAAAGGTGATACATTTTTGATCGACACGATCAACCCGTTAAAATAATCAGACCTTCTCTAAACGTAGTATCATTAGTATAGTAATTATGGCTACGTATATTTTCCTCTGTGATCAGTCCCTCGTTAACATATTTCTGCCTCTAATGAATTGGTTGTGATGAAGAGTTGCAAAATATATAAAGTAAACACGTTATTTTCACATGAAACAGTGTTTAACCTTCTGAACATTCTCATTAGCCAGCTAAAATAAACCGGTGGCCAAGACGGAGCCCAACCCAAACTGATACAACACTGCAGTTTGGTGAGACTTCACCTGCCTTTTTTCATGACCGTTTCCTTCACCATAATACGTGCGCTATTAATCCAGATATAGGAAACACCCCTAGGTGCTCACGTCTGAGTGTGTCCGTAGTAGCAATATATAAATACATCTTAAAGTAGCATTTTCTATCTGCTGCTAGATTCTGTCATGCCTCTGATAGCCTGTCGGCAAAATAATAACCGGGACGCACATGAAGTTGCCTGCTACGTGGATCTTCGTACACAGTTCTACATTAAACTTGTTCCACTCCATTTTACTGTGACTAGCAGCTTCGTACGCCTCTACAGTATTGGATTGTGGGGTGTCCGTGCATTGGAACGCTGGCATTGAACACAAAAACAAGAAAAAGGCACCAAAATGGCAAGCTGATTGTTGGTGCAATGGAAAAAGGCCTCATCAGCGACAAAGGCACAAAAGGAAGAATGCCACTGCTTGTTCTACACCTTTGCCCATTTTGGGAGGCATAGGGCAGCCCACAACAGTAGAAGGAAAAACCTAAGTAGGACTTCCTAACCACGGCAAAAGTCGAACGAATCCAACCCCGATTCTATTTCTCCGTAAGATAACGCCTGTTTGCTTTTGGCTTCTTCTTGTTTGAAATGAACCAACGAAAGAAAGGGACATTTTCCTATGTCATTTCCTACTCACTGAACAAAGTTAGCTGGCCATTTCTTTCTTTTCTGATCTGATTCGCCACTCTGTATATAGTATTGCTTCTTCACCCTTCACAGATACTGTAGTAACTTTGAAGGGTAAAATAAAATTCTTCCAAAAGATTAGCATAGAGGGCCTAGCATTTCTTAGAAGGTGTAAGCACTTCATTTAGAGATCCGTATTATAATAGTTATATTGCAAAACCGAAGTAATGCTATTTCGCGGAAATTATGCAGCGATCTCGATTTTATCAATCCTAACGAACTTCGCTGTGTATCTTTATGGTAACTGTCAGACGTACTGTACGAATGTACCAAGGTGTGTATACATATATGATTTATTATGTATGTGGATATATGGTTAAAGTATTAACTTCTCGGAAACATTTTTGTTCCTCATCGATAGAATTAATAGATATTTTCTACAGACCTAAATCGAATGAAACAAATTAACACGCATTTTACTGCAAAAATTCGGTAATTCGTTAATTTGATAACAATTGTTGTAGTAGACAAATGATTAAGGAATAAACCATTTGCATTATTTTTTTTTATCATCTATGGACGCCTCTAGCAACTTCTGCATAAAATTATGAACTTGTTTACCTTCTTTACCAGAAAAACTCAGTTGCATGATCTCATTCGGCGCATCAAAATCGTCCGGAAGTTATTTGCGCATATTGTCGGAATCTGTCTCTGCTGTGGGTATCACTACTTCCAATGTTCTAAATCCTGTTTCCTATTTTGTACAAAACTACACCCATCTTTCAACCGAGAATGAAAAAATCTTTTTCTTTCTGTCGACCAAGGAATACGATTACAACATTGCCCTAGATCGCACTGACGTATTTTGCAATCCCGTTACTTGGAAGGTGCCCGTCAGCCATCGTTTTCTTTTTCCATCCTCTCTGAGGTTCTTTATTGTAGGAAGGCAGCCTCTACTTTGATAATCCTGACGCATACTTCCTATTCTTTCTGTTTATCCTAAAACTGATGTCATTTGTAGAAATTCGTCGTCGTCTGCTGGTTCTAGCTGCTGGCCGCCGATTCGGTCACTACCGTCCGCTGACGGAATAATAGTAATGCGACTGGCGACAATAAGCTTTCCTGTTATCGGTACGCCGCCTCTTCTTCTGCTCGCTCTGTCCATTCGCTTTGTGTTCCCGCCTCTTTGGCCTTCCTTCCTTTCTTTACTTTTTCCTGGAATGTCCTGCTTCATCCTTACTAAGCTGACTCTCCTGAGCGTCCCTGTCCTCTCGAACCAAGCTTTCACATTCCTCTCAACTTTCGATTGTCTTCGTTCCGGAAAATAGCGCAGCCGACTATTCTATCATGTTCCGCTAATTCCTTCCGTTACGTCTCCCTTATCCGCCCGACTATTTCCCACCAATTTCTTTCAGACCTAGCTTTCTCTTCGTGGCCTCGCTTCCCGCTTCCCATAAGGCCAGCATAGTATAATTCCGCTGCACAACGTCCTTTACGGCCATGCAACGCTCTCTAATATTAGCCGAGCTTCGCTCCATCAATGCTCGTTTTCTCCGCCTCGCTCTGCGCTTATTTCCTTTTCCTTCCCTTATACCTGGCATTCTTCTTCGTAACTACGACTCCTTTAGTGTTTTCCACTGTTCCATGGGCTTCGCTTTCTTCGTGGTGTCCCGTATTTCCTGCGATCCTCCATCTTTCATATCGCCACAGACAAACACCGATGGACGGCGTCTTCTCAGTCACTTGCAACAGTACATCGCCCCTTATTGTGTTCTTTCTTGTCGACCCTCTGCTCACGCAACGGCCCTGGCCGCGGCTGCTACCAACTATGACGAAAGGCGCAGAAATTTTATCCGCTAATGTCGACGCCCGAACGACGAAAGATGGAACAGGGCACAACAACGCCAATACGGCAATGGCAAGCACAGACATAACGGTGAAGCTATTATTGCTCTGCTGTAGTGGCTCCCCAAAAATGCCAAGTGTTGTCGCTCTCGCTATCACTTCTAAATGGCTTGTTAAACTTATTCACATATTTTAAATCGGATGCGATCGATGTTTTACTTTGTTTTTTATACTGTTAGTCGTAAGAAAGGTGGCAAACTGCTCGGGATGGAGGATGACAAGCTGTTCGAATCGTAAAAGCCTAAGACCTGATTGGCAGCACAGTTTTGTTACTGCGATCTATAAAACATGTCGGTGAACACTACTCATAAAAAAATTCAATCGAAGCTGCGCGCCGATCTTCACTGCTAAGATGCGTTTGTATGGGTACATCTATTGCTTGCATGTGTACCGGTTTGGATGTATCTCAGACCTTTGCTTACATAAAAGCCCTCTCCTCAGTTATTTTCCTCTTATATTCCTCAGTTCCTCTAATCCATGCCTCTTTATGTATGAATCTACGCCGCTATGTTGTAATCCTATATTAGCCTAAGACACTGTCACCTTCTATCCTATTTACTTACACTCGAGACGTTAACATAATTGATGTTTGTTTTTATATTGTTGTCCTCACTTACACGGCAACGATAACGCGCTGGTGAGGAATGGATGGATGCCCTTACCTGGGCAGCTACAGAACCTTTCGGACCATATATTTTCCAACCGCCCAACTCGAAGGTCTCATTAAGGTTACGTTCTTAGCCCGTTGAGTGAAGGGCTCCAGTGGCGTATTCGCCGGTTCGAGCGTTAGCAAACCTATATTCCACACGCATGTATACGGGCATAAATGTACAACCATGATAACATTAGACTCGACCAGGAAGGAAGCATGTATCAAGCGCTGGTGGTGCCGGGATCAACCGTTGGCGTTTCTGGCTAACGCACCCATATAATCAGCTTTCTTAAGGTAAACTGTCAACCACTAAATTTGTATCTAAAAAAACCGGCACTTGCAAGCAATCCGCAAACAACTAATACTTACTGGCGCGTTCCACTGGTAAATAGAGATTCGCTTTTCAATAAATCACCACGGTATTTTTGAAGCCAATATAAACGGTATGAAAACACAATTTGTAGATGATTAAATTTCCGCCTGACTTCGTTTCCATTGTAGCTCGCCAGTACAGTTTAAATTTTGCTCGACAAATAGTTGTAGTTATTAAAGTAAATTTATTAAACAGCATATAATGATATAGTGGTATTTTTTTTTATTTTTTCATTGTCGAGTAGCGAACGACACAAGTATCACTCGTTCTGTTTGAAGCGCTCTGTGAGAGACCAAAAGGACGTTATGGTTCAGATTATATAAAGACCGATAATAAATAGGTTACCTTCGCTTTTAACTGGCTCCGAAGTTCTTACCCTTCATAACTTCGGATAATGCATACTATTCTGTACGTGTACATGTGGCTCGTAACGCTCGCAGCTTATACCTCGTAGGCATCACATTTTTTTTTGCTAGCTTCAATCCTACATGGTACACGGGCGAAGTCCTTCGATGCTTCCAGTCGTTCCTACTTTGGCTGGTTGCCTGTTGCGTGTATCAAACCGTTGCGCTATGTCTCCTTCAACGAAGCTTATTACTTTTCGGCTTCATCGTTGTGATGCTCGTCAACATGATTGCCGCGCCTGCCAATGGCATTACTCGCTAACAGCCGTGAGACTGCGTTACGGGTGTTAAGGTGGTGCTCGACGACGCGAGAGCCATTACATGTTATCGTTGCATGTCCTTCTTCATCGGCGAGATGTCTTTTACCACTATCAGGCCATCTAAAGGCTGTTCGTTGGTCTGCCGCTTGCATCGTCGTCTTATCATCGCGTTTTCCCTATATCCACATCACACCACGTAGCTGCGCTCACGTTAGACGGCAAGCACCAACTCTCTGTTGAGGTGTACTGGAGATATAGGGAGCAAGCAGGCGGTTGAAGTGGCAGGTTTGGGTTTGACACGCCACCGTTAGTCCGGCGCTAGACACTGACGTTGCGAAGAAATCTGTCTAGCAAGGCTAGAGTAGTAATGCAGGTACGTAGACAGGTATACACGAATTGACTACAGAATCATAATCCTCTTATAGTCATAGGCGATAGATGATGGTGACAAGAATGGGGATAAGGAAGAACTGAGGTCGAGATGAAGGGGTGCCTGTTAGTGCGCGGGGTCCTGCTCCGGCAAATCAGCAGAGGCACTTTTTCCTTCGTAGCAGACGAACCTTATCCTTCCTCCCGGCACACGCTACATACCTCTTTCTGTTACCTACGTCCACCCGCCCTGCTGATCAGAGACGATGAGAAGGGGATCTGCGGCTGTTGTAGCCTCAGAAGAGAGTCGCTTCGCTAGCCGCACGCCACTGACGAGCATAGCCGTCGCAAGCGTGACGGGAGCCATGCTGGTACGATGATGACGAGAGCTTCTGTGTAGTTTGTCTGTGTGTGTTACATTTTGATATTACCATCCTACGGACTGCTCGTTCCTGCAAGGTAACTCAGATCGAGCTTCATCTATCCATCCTCTCTTTAAGATTGTGAAAGGCGAATATGCCAGCAACAGCGGCGGTGGCAATGATGACGAATCTTAAATGATGGGAGATGACGACAACTAGCTAGTAGTATGGGAAGTGACGGAAGAGGAAAGTGGAGTAGTGAGTAGGAAATCGAGAATAAAGATGTGTATCCCGCGGACGAGTATGTGCACGGAGAGAGGATTGAGGCAGCAAAACGGGTAGATTTAGCTAGGGATACGCAGAGGAGCTGTATGGCTCTCTGACCCAACAACCAAGCGACGACAACAGTAGTACAGCAGATAATAACTGAGCTGCTGCTGCTTGCCCGTCGTAGAGGCACTGCCGGCTGAGCTGTCCTAGTAGATAACGATCAGGAAGACGAAGACGTTCGAAATATGGCGAGGACGCACGATGTGCACCACTCTCAGCTGCTCCTCTCTTCCTTGTCCGGCGTGCTCGCAGTACGCTCGCATATCGAGAAAGGCAGGCAGGCAGGTAGGTGGCCTAAGCATTTGAAAGAACGCCGACCTCAAGAGGTAGGGATTGGTGGATTTAACAAGCAGAAATATGAGGGATCGGAACGAGCCACGGTCGCGTCAACTGGAGAAGCGATGCAAGTAGTCGTCTTTCTTTTCCTTGTTTTTCATCCTCTGTTCGTATGGGCCAATGACGACGAAAGACGCCACTCGTCACTACGGGGAACCCCCGTCGAGTTCGCATGCCTCTCGCTCCGTTCAGAGTAACAGCATAGGCAGTCTCTCGCTGTTACCATGCGAAATGCAAGGCCAGCCAACCGGCCAGAGATTCGCTGTGGCATTCATATCTCCACTGGGGCGAAACGGCACGACCTAATCTCTGTGTGTCTCTGAAGGGAGACAACCAGTAGGGCCTTCAAGACTACGATACAACGTGCGTACCAAATATAGAGATAGACATATGATATTGCAGACACCCCACCTTCCATCCTCTTAGGCGACACCCTGGACGTTGTCACCAATCCACCCTCCCAGACTACAACGCGCCGAGGAAGATGCTGGAGAACCATGAAGCAGAACTCCGGGAGAGCGGGATTTTTAAAGCCGTGATTGAATCACTCTTCATTGCTTTATGCAAAGTTATCGCCATAACACACGTACATAGACATGTAAGTTCGTGCAGCGAAAGCACTGAACGGCGGGGTTATCTTCGTTGTTTACGGACTTGAAATGGCTTGCATATTTACAGAACACTACATATATATACGAGGATTAAATAAAGTCATAAGTATAGCTCTTTTTAAGAAATCAAGTCACCTTGTGCTATGTCATTTATGCCTTTATGCATTGTCACATATTGTTACGAATGCTCTGAGGTTTTTTAATGACTTGGATAGAACCTTATTATGGCCAGAACAAAATATCTAAATTAAGATGAATATCAGCGTTCATTGCGTAAGGCTTTGTCGTTGCTTTTACATCAATAGAAAAACAAGAATAGAACGAGTCAAAAGAAAATGTTACAGGAACCAAACATTTTATTCCTGCTGGAAAGATGTTCCGACCTCAGCATGCAATAACTAAATTCGTCTGCTAATTTTGCTGGAAAAGCTGGATCGTATGTAAATTAACACGTTAATAAGTAACTATCGCTTAACAGCGGGTAGTACCTACAGGGAAACGTGGATAAGTTAACTGGTTTCTAGCAATTCCTTGAAAGAGTCGTATCTCTTCTCGAATAAAGCGACACCCTTGTGCGCATTGGCAAACTAAATCTGATCCAAACTGTTCCATATTGTTACTCAAGAACAACGAGATCGACGTTAACTAACCTTTTTTTTCGTAAATATGTTACTGCAAATAATATAACCAATAATGTACGGGACACATACCGAAAAGGCGCCAGTAACGGTAAATTAGGACTTGCTTCCTGTGGACTTTACTGGCCTTCCTCTGTTATTTTCTATATATAGCACTATTGGTTGCGCTACTTTGGCTACATGAGTCGCTCGGCGCTTGGGGGTACGACGATGCCAAGCGAGAGAGATCGAAATAGTTACACTGTTAGATCTTCTGAGCTGTTGTGTTTCCAGTTCTTGGTCGATACGCCAGTCTATATGGCCAAGTGTGCAGTCCTAATAAAGACAGATCCAAACTACTCGGGCTACGGAAACAAGAAACTCCACAAGCACAAATTCCCTCTCAAGGAAGCAGTAAGCACAAATCAGGGCACGTGGGTCAGCCCACAAGTTTTTCGATGACTTCTTCTGCATACTTCTCTTTCAAAGTGCTTAATCTGCTAATACGAAAAACTTTATATAATCTCTTAACATCGAGATGTCAAAAAAGTCAAATGATCGATATGCTGCATCTTTTTTTTCTGCACGTTTGTTAACACCAGCTATTTACAAGTAGTTCCTACAATACTACCTTCAAATAGTTCCTTTAACCTCCGGTCCAACCGAAAGGGTGCTCTCTTTTTAAGGACCAATCGCTTTTGTACCGTTTCAAATCTTCGAGCAATCATAATCAAAGAGAAGCCACATCACAGCAGTAATCCTTACGACAACGAAAGAGCAAAGCACGGAAAGTTCGCCCTTTACTTTCATGCTATTGTCTGTTTTGCAGAAGGTACTTGCCCAACCCATGGAGATTTCTCACGCGCCTTCTAGGTCTTAGTCCCTGCACGTCCCACGGGGAAAGTACCCGTTGTAGACCAAGCAGGTTTTTGCTGATAAGCACAAACAAACATGTATAGGGCGAGTATTTTTACTTTGGGAGGGGGCTGCTTTAATCCACAGTTAGTCTACCCCGGCTGTTGCTAAAACTATGCGTCTATCATCACATGGATCGAAGTGACCGGGCACTCCCTGTTTGTTGCGAATTATACCAATGATCATACAGGTAAGGTAGTGTCTAGGCTTTAGATCTTTCAAGGTTCTGAAGGAATAAACTGCAGAAAGCAGTAAACCAGTTCCGGACTAAAGAGACAAAATGAGCGATCAACAGCTTTGGCAGCACTGGTCTTGCTAAACTTACCATCAGTATTGTCTGCCTCGAAAAAGCCTCACAAAATTGCCTGCGATCAGGCAAGATGAGCGTTAGTGGTGAGCACAGATTTGTCATGGTTACTTTTTATTTCTATACTTCTTGCTACTTGGTATATAGTATGGAGCATCCCTATTGGGCTGGGAAAGAAAGATTGCCCATATATTTTCTCACAAAATTCGAACACTAACTCAAAGCATCATACATGCATGTTTACCGCACAGGTTGAGCTCTTCCTAATTCATTTTCCCCTCGAAAGAAAAACTTGGTAGGTGTTTCGTTGCTCTGATAAATTTACATTGGATACAGTGCAGATCTAGACGCCTATATTCGAATGGCCTATTTTTATCATCCAGACACAACGAACAGGTAAATTGCAAGGAGCCTATGGATAAAACGAAGGTCTGTGAACAAGAGCAGAGATCAGCTTAAAAAGTAAGTGATAGCCAGATGTTGTCCTCGAGTAGGCGCTTCGCCCAACAGAAGTGGAAAAATATAACGTAAACAGAATATATGGGTGTCGATTGAGGATGATTGTTTTGCTATGTTCGTTGTTAACAAAGACGCTGAACTAAAATTCAATTGGCTTAGTTACTATTAGCCTAACTCAAGGGAGTTATTAAAAAGGCGTAACAGATGCAATTCTTCCGTATACAAATATTATCGACGGAATAAAAAAAAACAATTGCGGTAAAAACAAATTTTTGCTAATGGTTGTACTACGCATTATTCAAGGTTAAGCCGCTTTGCTTGTCTTAACCAGTTTACGTTAAATCTACCGCAGAACTCACTCCGAAACGAAGATTCCTCTTTCAAATACGCTCCTAGTGACTCTCAGTAAGCGATTTCGTGTCGAGATTAGTTTAAGCCTCTGGAGGTGGCGTGACGCCTAACAGGACTTTGGATACGAGGAGAGACGAACGCGCAATTCAATACGTTCATTGCGATTCCCCACAATCAACCTCATATTTCACACCTTTGCCAAGCGCACTCAGCGCACGCAGCACACACATATAATATCTCATAAAGCTTTAGCCCCTTTGCTATCTTTCGTTGGGGCAATTACAAGATTATACGTTCACACAGGCTGAGTCTATCTCTTGACATGCCTCGTGTGTGCAATTTTGTTTCGTCATGTTGGATTCTCTTGTAGGGCGTCAATCTAAACACATAAATATCGTGTTGCGTCCTTATCCGTCGCTGGTGTCTTTTATCGCTTCATGTCTGCAGCAAGCAAAAAACCCTCGCCTCAATTACAGTGCTATCAAACGTATCACACATTTACAATCAGCGCATCCTTACATAGAAAAGGGAAAGCCCCCGACGCCGTTAGTAGCTTGGCCAACACCGTTTCATTCAGCCTTATATTCTTCCATGACCCCACCTTGTGTCTCGTAGGCCCACGAACTCCACATTCATTCATAAGCTTCCAAATACTCCATCCTTTTCGATTTTCATCGATCATTATATAAGGCTCCTAAGAATCAGCTGCCAAGTAGAAGGCGTTCATACTTGGCAAAAGCGCTCACGGCCCCACACGTCCTTAGATAACTTCATGCTATCTCCTTCTCAACATCTATGTACAATTAGTTTAATGGCTTCATTTCAGGTAGAGAAACAACGGAATCGTATCAATATAATAAACCTCACGACTCTTGCTGGGTTAGGTACATAGGATAAACACATTATAACAATAAATCCAATAGTGATATGAAATCACTTGAGCATATCCATTACATCACGATGGTATCGTGAAGAACCCGCATTCGCATAGGTAAAAATTTTATTTAACTGCAGCATATCGCCATTACATGAGTTGAGTGAAGTATTCAAATGTTGGGTAGCTAATCCTTAATCAAGAACCGAACGTAAAAAAGTATACGTACTTAAAAGTTTCAAGTTGCGAATTACTTTTCTTCATAATGATTAAGCCTCATCTGCTTGGACAGCGAGATACATTCACGAACCGGCATTAAACTGTGTTTTGTTTTATTATAGGTATAATCAATGAAATAGTGAAGTGGTGAAATTGTGATCATAGGGCTGCTGTAAAAGCCGCTTATTGTAAAAACGTGCTACGAGTGCCCAAAAACCCATATGTCCCTTTTTAGTTTTGGCGACTTCCCTCAAATGGCAAATACTTACAGCAGGAATCCAAAAATAGAAATGCCAGTGGATACCAGCGGAAACTTCGTACAAGTTAACCATAAGCATTCAACTTACTAACTTACTTATGGAATACGAATTACGAAGGATTACGACGGTTGCTAATGTCATTAACTTAAACGGTGTCTGAATCGGCTATAGGAAAGGACTGGATAATGGCCTAATAATAATCACCACGTAGACAGTCATGACAGTTTATGCAGCGGTAAGATTAGGTCATAACTTCCGTGTAATTAGACACAGTTCCAGCTTATTAAACCTTATCGATAACTCTCTCACTTCAGTATCAATCACAAGGATATGTTGCAGACCAAGTTACATAAGTTACCACGTTGTTAGATACCTCACTCACCGAATTACCTATGTAATTTTTGCTTCTTAGCCAGATCTCAACTTGAGCCAAACGTTCTGTAAGGAAATTTCCTGTTTGGCAATGAATTTGCTTTTCTTCTGCTCGCAGGGCTGCTGGGACAGCCATTCATTGGGCGAAAATGAGTCGATCCCACTGCCTTACCCCACTGTCGCTTTGCCTTTTCTACAATTTAGGCACACTCATCAACCCTTTCGCCTACTTTCATTTTCAACTCAAGCTTCAACGCCTCACATCATTCGGCTAACTCTCATTCCCCCTTTCTTCTAGCAGTGTCTTACTTATTTTCGACATAATGTCAAGCTCCATAGTGAAAATCGACTTCTTAAACGCAAACCTCCTCCCTACCACTTCGAAGCCTGCGTTTCGCGCAGGGCTTTGCACGAAGTGGCCATCGTGAGGTCTTACCAATAGGAAAAGCTGTAAATGGGTCCATGTGGCAATGGGCAAGGCTTGAACACGCGCCATTTGTGTTTGGAATGCTCTTCGCTTTGGTCCTTGAAAGCGGAGAGACTACATTGTACTGGGTCTGGTAGGCGCTAGAACACCCGCCCCCTAACTCTCAGTGCATGTCGCGCGTCCACAAACACAGCCACTCTGTCTAAAATGGTTCCCCTGAAAAGCGGTAGATATAGCAGAGCGACCCCAAAACAGATAGAATCCTCCGTTTTTCATTTTTACTCTCTCTTCCTTCTTGTTTTGTACGAATCTACATAGACACATACAGACGTATAACACTATATGGTTGCCACGATTGCCAAAACACCAAGCTATGGATGTGCTCTTATGTTCGGCCTACATTGGTCACCGTTGCTCCATTACCTATTGGAGCAAACAGCCTTTCACTTCCCCGTTCCTTTTAACCTTCCCTCAGCTTCTTGCTCGGCGAGGCAACGAACGCCTTCTGTTTCATAAAATACTGTTTTCGGTTTGCTTCTTTGCCGAGAGACTCGCGACTGTAGGCACTTGGTGGGGCTGCATCACGGATGGAGAGAACGGGCTGATGGAGAAGCAGCAGTATGGCTGAAAGTATGAAGCGATTAGGCCCATCCCTGTGAGTGCAAGGGAAAGGGAGCAAAATGGAGAAACAGGACAAGTTTCTGCTACATCGTCATTCTCCCTGTAGCAGCACTCTTTTAAAAAGATAGAACCAGGCTCTCACACCCCGGCCAGGCTCACCCACACACACAGACCCGTGCAGATGCGGATACACATACACAGAGACACAGACACAGAAAAGATGTCGTCGTCAGCTAGTTCCTATCAAAAGACACCGGCCCACGCTCGTAGGATAACAGTTGCCCCCTAATGTAACAACATCAGCGGTGGGAGTAGCAAACGAATGACTCGGCACATCATGGTGAACGTGGTTGGTGAAGGTGATGTTAGACGTTAGATATGGCAGTGAGGTGGTCGCCCTTCATAATAGCTACTGATGCTGCTTCTTTCTCTCGCGTTATCATTCCTCCCTGCCCGTGGGCTGGTCCCGCACGGTCATTGGTGCTGTGGTCCATAGGAACGGCAGAGAAAATACCCGAAGCAGACGGCGCTTACCGTCTCAAACCTTCGACCAATTGACCAACCGAAGCTTGCCCTGTATTATCTACCCACCAGTATCTACTAGCCCAGACCAACAGTCGGAGCTCTTGCTCTTGCTCTTGCTCTCGCTACCTTCCATTTACCCCTCCATCGAATTGCTTAACGCTGAGAGTTAGTATGTCCGTTACAACCATCACCTCCGCCAATTTCGGCACATGTGGCTTCAGCACACCATATAACTTCTTCGCAGATTAAGAGATGAATATAAGCACACAGCCCCAGGCGGTTAAAGATTCATTCATATCCACCCAACGAAACAAGTAAGCGCCCTTCGACCGACTTCACGCCCCCCTTCGTTATTCAATATATTTTAATAAATTAGCGCACGAGTGTATATGAGTACATATGTGAATATCATTATTTATATGCGCATAGATACCTAATTCATCGTATTTTCGCTTAGTATATATATAGTCGAAGTCGGAAAAAGTCAGACCGACAGAAGGTGGAAACGTATAGTCGCACATAACGCCAATCCTATATCAGACTAGCGAGTAGAAGCATCCGTTCGGTGTATCGGACTGCTTCATGGCAGTACAGCCTTTTTACTTCAGATGGATACACCGATTCAAATGCAAACAAGCAGACGCTAGCGTGGAATGCGAGCCATCGGATCAATTCGTTCGTCCGTTACGTGTAATCGTTGAGGCAGTACGGAAAATATTCGTGAGAGAACGTACAAGAAACGATACCGCCGATGGAATAGTATAAATATCGCTTAAAACTGTGTCATCGTTCTGGCGATAATCCGAGATAAAGTCAGAGCTGGCTTAAAGAGTGTTTGGACACGGAATGCAAACTATATTCACAACGCTGATAGCGAATGAAGCGAACTGGTGGTGTCACACACATTCTGTAGAGAAGCGGTTACGCCCTAGCCTCAGAAACTGAACTTTCGATACTGAACTTAGGACGATTACCTCCCGATGCTTAGTCGCTTTTACCTTTGTCTTATATATGTTTTGGCAGGACTGGACGAACCGCCAAGAAAGTTGCTAGAAAATGGCTAATGGTGGCGAACCCATTCAAAATACACAGCGAGACATTTAGCAGGACAGCTTTTATCATGCAGCTAATGATTTGATCGTAGTGAAAAAGACATTGCAGTTTAAATTGCCTAAGACATACTCTAAATACAGAAAGGCACACGCTACTGGATTTGGTCTATAGACGCATATGAATACACGTATAGTTGAAGTTATTAGTATATTATAGTTAGCAAGGGTTTGACCTGATAGATTCGGCAGCCTTGTTCATGGTTATCAGAGCGAACGGATGGGTATACCCACTGCCATTAGCCCCAAGCAGTCGGAAGATCACGATGCTGTTGACTGATAAGCCAAACAGTGAGCATTGACAATCGGCTGGCCTTGCTGATCCATGCTAACTAAATAAACGGAAGCAATCGCATGTACTAAACGATTGAAACTGTGATGACAGCAGGATACGAGTCTATCATCATCAGCACTATTAGGCACGAATACCTTTCTTATAGTAAAAATATTAGCATTACCTACTTGTAGTTGCCCTTCACCCCACCTTATTGCCTTTCTATTCTGTTCTATGAAGTTATAAATCTGCCGATGATTACTCACACTAGAGGGCAAAGGCAAAGTTCGAAAACCAAAAAAGAGTTACATTCGCGAAGTTCGTTACGACAATTATTGGCATGAGCTTTTCAGGAAGACGTTGCATAGAAGTGGATGCGAATGCAGGCAGCGGTATCTTTTGTTTATTATACGCCGTCCTGAAGAGCGATACGTTCGTTCGTTCGTTCGCTTTTGATTTGCTTATGGACACTGTAAAGGAATATGGGGACCTCGAGCGGCGGAACAACTAGATGTACCCAGAAGAAACGCGAGTAGAAAAGAGACGTGGGGAGAAGGCATTCGAAGCACTGCTTGTGGTTTGAAACTGACATGTGTACGTGAGCGGGGTCTTTCTTCTGCTACTATTGTCGCATCGATACTGTGTGACTGCTAATTGTGACTTGTGACATAAATAGAAAAAATATATGCCGACGGATCCTGCCTGTCATCGTCGCGGTCAGTATGTCTAGATTTCTGCTTCCAATGAACAGCTTTTTCTACAAAGAATATTCTGAAATTGCAGTCTGTTTAACATTCTCTTGTAGGTATCCACGGAACCATTCGACGACTGAAAATGCGCAAGCGTAGCTGGTATTGACGCACAGTTGAAGCCGAACGACGTCCGGTTTCGGGAAGGCCTATCGTAGAAACCAGCGTTAAGCACTCTCGCTTATATCGTCGTCATTGTCATCGAAAAGATAAATAGCTTCGTATACCTGCCTCTGACGGCTGTGCACTGGCCATGGATCGAGAGTTTGTACTGGGCGCAAAACGCAGAGGCCCTCGATCAACTAAGAACATCCCAGCCGTTGCTTCAACTCGTGACAACAATCGAGTACCAACTGACTACCGGCAGAGTGGTGCGTGGAGGCACACTGGCCGGGCTCAACTGTACTTGCCGCATTTCACAAAGTTACCCCACTATGGCCTGCGCTGGTGATCCTGTCGCGCAGTCATGTCCCAGTTCCATCCATTGCCTCACGCGAACCTCTCTTCTCCTCTGCCCCTATTCGGCTAGTGCTACGGCATCGTCAACTAAGTGAAAATCGATATTTAATTTTGAGCTACCAGCCGTTGCCGCCATCACCACAGCCACAATGCATGCACACAAACATAGTCATGCATACATCAAGCGAGGGCAATGTACACACTGCTATCTGACTGCAATGTTCTACTTTAGGTCCAGTTAGAAACTGCCGTAGGGCTTTTTGCTACTATCTCTCGGATCTCCAAGGCCCAATTCGAAGTCTCGCAGCATCACCAGGATGTCGAAGAGAGCATCCAAGGGTAAAGTTCCCGAAAAAGGAACCTTGAGCCTAAAAACTGTTTTACTTGTTCGCGTATTTGGTGTTAGCCTAAACGGCTGAGTATTTAACTAACTAAACAAATAAAGAGTTCATCTTATTTCATTGGATTGCTATTGTGTCTGAGACACAACCACTAATTGCTAGTAACTAAGGCTAACAAACATTTGTGGATCTATAAATGACAAACGCATGCGCACACAATGAATTTGTACGCTTTGAAAATAGCTTTTCCAAAGACGGCTTCCTCACGGAGAACGCCTCAAGCTCAAGTTCCAGACAAAATGTCATACTGACAAAACTAATACAAGTTAGAGCACAGGTGCATCGAATGCAAGGTGCTGGTGTCGATCAGCGAACACGGCAAATGTTTGGCGGCAGCCGGGTTTCGGAAATGAATCTCCACTCGAAGAGCAGCCAACTAGCGATAAATTTGCATAAAGAAACGATCTAGTGAATCAGCTCTGCCGTAAGAAGGCCCAACAAGGGAGGCGGGCCACGAGAAAGCACTGCTGCGCTGGGAGCTCGAAACTCGTTAACCCGATTCAGGGCAGACGAGTCGTCGAAGCATTGGAACGGGACAGACGGGCATATACGTGCTTAGCTCAGTGTAAAAAGCGCTAACGAAAGAAGTAACGCCTTGAGAATGGTTCCATATTAAAAAATGGTACCACCCTCTTTGCAAGCAATACCGTTCGACATGTACCGAGCAACCCTAAAAACTGGTTCAGAGGAGAGGCCCCATTGTATCCTGCAGTGTCTGTAAATGTAACAATGAGGACAACTCGTTTAGATAATTTCAGATAGTTCATACTTCTGTTTGCCAATTTTTTCGGTGGTGTTTTGTGGGTAGATAAACTGCTCTATTAGACGACAATTAGAAAAATTCCATAGAATTTTAGAGTCGTTTATTTCTTCTTTGGCATTCTCCGTTGCATTCAATTATTTGTAAGATAGACGTCCTTCTGGGTTAACAAGAGCTAGCATCTGTTGCTTTGCTATTACGCTTTTTATTCGTAACTACTCAGTGCGGCTCTAAAACTATTGCTAAATAGATGCTTCAGGTTTTCAACTGTGGCACTGCCCTTAAGCTTTGCGTCAAGCCGTTATTAATAGAGTTTAGAACACACAGTTGCACACTCTATTTCTGCCGATGTTTCCTGTTTCTACACCTCCTTCTACAATACATTCTCCAGTACCGCTATCGATCTTCATCCAACAAGCATCATAGTCAACGTTAACGCTTTTCAAATTGAAGCCTAGGCACTGTGTGACGAAGAAGGCCTGGTGTTTTCCTCTTCTCTTTTATTGCTAACGTTATCTGATCGGTTACATTAATAGTGTATTGAGCATGAATGGCTAATTCAAATCGGGAGGGGCGAAGGTTTCTAGGACAGTGGGCTCTCAGCAGCAGCATCAGCGACACACTAAAATAAAATGCAGTAGCTAACACATCAGTAGTTCGGTAGTAGACTATAAATATATCCTAATATACATTTTCCCGCTACTGTGTTGCCAGCACGCCTGCCCGGTTTTACAATAAGGGGTCCGCGTTTGTTGATTATACAGCTATCGATAGGATGTCGAATAGAGTGAAGGGAACATTTGGAAAAATCCGAATTGTACAATGCTATATATATATATATATATATATATATATATATATATATAGACTGAGCGCCACATAAGGGCCCGATCGGCTGTTATTACAATGTGATTTGGTTATTGTTGATCGCTTATGAAGTAATTAAGCGGATCCAAAGCAGAAAGTAGGTAAAAAAAAAAAAGAAAAAAGAAACAGATAATTTAGCTGATTTTGTGGCTGAGGCTAACAATTGTGGAAAACACAGCGCAGCGTTATATAATGTTAGACACGGTTGTCATGATCCTTTGCCCATGCGTCGTCTGTACAATATTCATTAAACGTAAACACCTTGTTGTAATGTTATACGGAACGAATGTTTGTTACTGTTTATTTCATGTTTAACACTATGTAGCTGATACAGTTTCTAAGATTAAGTAGATAGGGGGCTTAATTAAAGAAGCAAACAACACAAGCCGTTTTGGTCGTCTAAGGCTCTCCAACGGCTGTCTAACGAGGCCATATGTTACACGCATCGTTTTCTTTACATCGGCCAGTTTGTACACATCGATTTGTAGAAAACGACAAGAACTAGAACGTGCGAATGTAGATGGAGCTATGGAATACATACGATTGGTAGCAACACTAATGTGGCACAGCGGCCAGCCGATAATCATTATCCGTTCATATCCAGCGTAAATTTCCAGATGACAAATGCTCAAAGAAGGGCAATAATTCATCGCAAGATCGGTACTATACAGTGCTATATTTACTACTGAGTGTTCGTCGGCCTATAAAAACGGGACGTTCTCAGAGGCCAAACGCATCAGGCCAAGTAGTCCGTAGCCTCTCAGAAGTGTAGCTGCTACACAGCGGAGAAATGTGCCGCGTCTGCTGTGAAAAGAGATGACTATACAGCTAGGGGACGATGGATGCCCATGGTTTCCCTCTCGGCGGGATTTTGTCCATTCGTTTGCCGTCCGGCTTCATCCACTCGTCATTTTTATATTCTACTCCAGTGGCGAGCTCTAGCCGCGGCTAAATAAGCTATTCGCAGCTTTGGTAGTGGCTTTATGTATACTAGTAGATACTTGTCCCGTCACCATAAGTACGATACGATGGGAAGGGTGAATCCCATTTATTTGTGGGCCCTCAGCTGCCCCTTAGCACATTCACAGCCCACCGCTCCGATACTGGAAGTGAGAGTAGGCATTTGAAGGGCTTTGTGTATTGCTAGCATCATTCCAGATTTTGTATGGTCATATATGTTTTGTGCTCGTATAGGCACGCCCCTTTGTTGGATATTCTTTGCACTTGCTATAAATTTAGGATCCATCCTTACATTTATCCTGCAAATTGACGTATAGGTATTAAAACTTGTGAAACAAAAAAAACTTAGCTGAAATATACGTTTAGAACAAATGAGCAAGGGACAATTACCACACTGCATAGACGAGTTCACCGTAAATAAATAGTTATATTTTATTATGGCAAGATAATTTTCACATGCTTTTCTAGTGGATTTCCTGTCGACAGTAACGTCTGTCGTTCCTTTTCTTCACTCGTTTGAGGCCACGACGCGATCACGCTGTTATGATGTAGGCCATTATATGTGTCAGCTTTACTGATATAACTATATTCGCATCTCTGTATAGCACTCATTCGAAGCGAGCTTGAAAACAGTAGGACAGCCTCGTGTCGCCATCTATTGCCGTACATCGCAACCAACCAACATGAATAATCGAAGGGGCTCGCTGTTGATTGATACGTCATAACATAGTGGCAACATTGCCACTGAGTACCATCAACGAACGAGGTACGTGGACGAGCTGAACTTTGTCGACAAAATGAGATGCGAGACAGACACTAGAAATAAATCTAAATGCTGAACTACGACAGGTAATAGAACAAATGCAAAATTTAAAGATACACGCAGATATTCGCCCAAACAAGCGAATAGCTGGTGTAACATTTAATTACCAAGTTAAGCTTCGTTGATTAACGAGAAAGGACAAACGACGCGGCCAACATTGCTGCCAGGACATGACATTTGCTCATCCGCTATATACATAGTAAACACTGAGCTGAAAGGAGTTCGTGTTGCAACAATGTTAAATTACCACTGTCTGATCAAATCGTTTGCTATGAATTACGTACACCAAAATCTCAGTATTAAGAAGAAATTTTCTTATTAATTGCCGAACGATTCAAACTTGAAGTTTCCATTAAACGATGATACTGGCACAATTTCTTCTACTACCATTTTTTGATCCATTGCATTTTTGATTTGGTCATAGATTTTAGTTTTGTACGGAAGTTCGCTAGCTGATTTACTGGATACTTGCAAATAACTTGAATTCACGTGATGTTGTCTTCACAATGTGTTTGCCCACTAAGCTTAACGAGTTCTATATGGGACGGTCTTGGTACGAAACCTGGTGTGTCGTACACTTCGTTTTACATTAGTAATGAGCCGCCCAAAGCCATGTTGTAAAACTAGGACCAGTGGCAATTATAAATAGTCAGGTTGTGAGGACTGCTAATGACGCTTTTGTCGTAGAAGTCGAAGTATTTGATTTTAGTGGAACAGCCAAACGATTGATCTTTCTAACGAAAAGCTCAGCTTCATTATGCTCGCAGGCGCATTTAAATGTAGAACGTCAAGTGGTCGTCTTTCTGCTTGTTCGTTGCCTTCGTCCGCCGTTATTCATTGTCTTAGCTTTGTTCTTAAAGCCCTCTTGGCTGGTCCACGCTACGACAGGGTGCGGTGGCGTTGTTCCGTTAATCCTTCACGAGAGTTAGCCGTGGACGGATAGCGGAGTCGCTAGCCGAGCCCGCGTGCTCCTTTGTCTTCTTGTCTGGTGGACGTGGTCGCCTGGGAAGCGCAAAAGACAAAGAAAAAGATGACGGTTGCTGCCGGCAGGGCTAGAAAAGCCGAGTAGGAAGCTTATGAAAATTAGAGCCACGAACCCAACCCGCCCGGGACCGTCTTCCTTATTGCTACTGGTCGCTTAACCCTCAGCCGGCATCTTCTCTCCAGTTTCGACCCGAGCGGTGTCGCTGAAGCCACCGGCGTCTACTCAGCTTGTCTAGGCATTCATTGAGACGACGGCTTCAGACAGCCAGAAGCTGATTTAAAGAGCGGGAAACACACGAATAACTTCGGGGGAATAACTTGGCAAGAAGGGACAAACGAGTGATTGGTGGCATGGTCAATTGTGAACAAGAAAGCAGGAGCGCAGGGGGAACACAACATAAGCACAGTTGAGACATAGCTCTTGTTGGTACGTTTTATATGTCGCCTGTTTTCTTTAGCTTAGCAGCCTTTATTCCCACACCTCCGTCCGTTCTTCTGTCGTCGGCGGCCCTTTCGAAGACAAAAGCCCGAGCAGCGCTAACTGGATAGGATTTAGAAACAAGCGAAAGAAAGAGAGTGACTCTGTCTCGCTCGATGCTCACGAAAGCGAGCGAATCAGAAACGAGACGAAAAAAAAGACAAGTCGTCGGCCGGCTACGGTAACAACGTCAGTCCAACCCAGACCCTGACAATCGGCCCTCGATTATTTACTCTCCTCTACTCTGACACTCGTCGGCTCTTTCTGCTCCGCTTGCTCCAAGGATTTGCCCAAACCCAACCGGGCCATCAGTACTAGCAAAGGATGAGATAGAAGAACCGCTTCAATTAACCTAGCTTTCAGTTGCAAGGAAAAAAGGTGTCAATATAATCCACTAATAAGTTTCTCTTCTAAAACATCAAAGTGCGCCAAATTCAGCAGAGCATCGAAAATCGCGAGAATCGTTTTCGAAATAATTGGCCTCTCTCTCTCTCTCTCTCTCTCTCTCTCTCTCTCTCTCTCTCTCTCTCTCTCTCTCTCTCTCTCTCTCTCTCTGAATGATTTGCTAATAATGTATGATATATAAGCATAAATCAATAGAGTTGATTGAGCTTTTTCCAATTAACTGTGGAATAAAAATTAACAGAAACAGTCACGATATTAAGCATTCTATTACGGAATTTATCTTTGTCTATATAATGCACAGGAAAAATACTATACGGCTAATCACATATGTCGTTTACTTGGCGGGGCTTGAATCAATGAGCGTCTCGTTTCGTTAGTATGTTTGTTAGCTATCCAGGTCATCAAAAACTTACATAGCACTACAACTTATCAAGCAATCTATTTAATAGTAAAGTATAACTATACCACTTAAGAATAAAGATACAGCTCTATTAAAATATAAAAATTTTAATACATGGACGTAATTTTCTTTATTGTTGCGTTCCTACTGACGAACGTGTGTACGTCAACGAGAAGCATCTATAGGCGCTGCTCAGTATAGATGATGATTACGGGCTGTTCTGGTACGCGCGTGTGTTCGATATACCTAGTTCTATACGTGTCCTCACAGGATTAAAGAGCGTACATGCGAACAAACAGACATGGCGTATATAGTCCACAGTTGCAAGAGATGATCGGCTAATTCGCGTAAACGATGAGAACGTTTCAGATATCATCTATGGGCGTGATGCACCCGCGTGCATATTTCACACGCTGCCCCTCATCGGCACGTCGTCAGAGATAAGTATAGTGCTTCTGCTACTGGTTCCTATATCGCATTACAACAGACAAATAGATGGATATAGTGTTGAGTATTCCCCCCATCGCTTCTTCTTTTCTAATGTGCATACATATTTGTATATTCACTAGACACGATGCGGCAATGCTATGGATACATATTGGCCACGCGTCGAACCCTCATTTGATCGCCTTGTCTACCGTGGACGACCTCCAAAGCAACTGTGCAAAAAAGATCAGAAAAAAAAATCATTGCACAGTCCTACAATCATATCTGTTTAGCGCTCCGTGTAGTGTAAGCGGCCAAATAAAAACGGTAATACGATTGAGTATAGAGAAACCCTTTTGTAGCAGGGAACCAGTAATATTGGAGTCGAAAGACATGTTTTATATAAACATATACCTTCCTCACCGCCTAGCGCTGCCCCTTACACAATACAAAAACATTGCACCAGGTCAGGTAGATGCCATATCGACCGTGTGAGCCGATTGTCTGCCTGACGGAGTAGAATCCGCTGTACACATATTGCAAATCCCTTGACATAGAATAAAAGAAACTATAGCTGAAACCGACATCTGCACTTTGTTACTGCTTCGTTTAGGCTGTTTACCTCAGAATAAGTGGAACATGTGGAAGATAGTTGACTGGAAAGGACGGAAGGGACGACCTAATCTGTAATATAATGGCTAAGAAGAGTCAAGGTTTCACAATCTTGCCGTGTGGAATTCACATGAGAAAATGATCGCTTGGGTGATTTCGCACAACTTCTAAAGCGCTGTTGCTTTACGAAAGCTTTACTATGTTCTTCTGCTTTTATAAACGAGGCACAGGACAATTGCGGGCAGCTGTCTCATAAGTTCGCGCAATTGTTCGGGTGACCGTTCCGATACTTTAGGTCGTATTTGTACACAGGCAGGAAGGCTCTAGTAACTGCTGTTACAGGATTCCGAAATTGTTAAAACATTTATGTAAGTATATTGATCTGTTTCATAGTATACTGCTTCCACTTGCCATGTTGAAGCTTTTGGCTTAGCTACGATATTTATTAAACATGGTATACAACATATTGTTAACAGCGATTTATGACCGTAACATTTTCTGGTTTTATGATCTATCGTTCAAGTGCACGCAACTCTGTGCGTCAAAAGTCACAAATTTGGAAACAAGGAAGTATAAATATCTGTTTGTGGGGCGCAAGTTCTGTCGCCGCCCAATCAGAAACGAACAACCCAGCTAACGGTGAAAAAAACCCAGTGCTATATCTAATTTACATCACCGAGAATAGCAAGTGGATGGCCCCACAAGCCCATAAACATACTCACAGGGACCCGTCAGCGAGGTTCGACGGCCGATTCCACGCCAATGATGACCCCATGATTAACAATCTATTGATGGACGACGACGTTGTAGAAGTTGACCAGCCGCTTTCTATATCGTGGCTTTCCGTATGGTAGCTAATAGTTAGGGACAGACGAAGGCATACGTTTGCCGTACGTGGCACGCTTCAGCGCGCTTCAGGTGGCAGGATATCTCAAAGGACTCGGCGGCAACTTCGTCTGGCCTGACCCTGCCCCTGCTGTCGTCATTGCGGACGGAACGCGCGATTTAATCTAAGACCTTTCTACTCGCCGAAAAGCCAAATATGATGCGCCAACAACTCGATTGATGTCAATGGGAACATGCAGTGTATGTCTCGGTACATAATGAACGAATTCAGGTACCGGAAAAAGCAGATACGCCATTAGCGAGTAAAATAAACTGTCAAAAAGTATCCTTTATTTCTCAATTGTGTTTTGTCATGATAGTTTATCTTGAAACTTCCGCGATTGCCGTCATATGTGACATGAAACCTTCGGTAATCTAATTCCATTCGGTATATTTTAAATACGGGTATCAAGTCAGTCAGATAAAAAACTCAGCAGATTCACTTAAGCATCATGCCCATCTCGATATTGTTAAGTAGCTAGAGAATCTTTGATAGCGTATACTGTTCTTCTAGTTAGAAGTATACGTACGATTTGTGCCCAGATATCAATTTTTTGTGCTAAATGGGTTTTATATAGTCCATTGGTATATGAGATCGCAGGTTTCCATCGAGCTATCTCAGCATCAAAACATTTACAATTACAACATTTACAACAAATGATAGAGCTGATTTTAAAACTAAAAAGACGTGACTTATGTAGGTGTAAAGAACCGCATATCGAAAGTGCCTAGGCTGTCCAAAGTAGCTTTACCCGTTGCTACACAATATGTAATCGAAAAACCAACAGTAAGAAATTGTTTATTTACGTCGAATAAAACGTCCCTATTTGGATGCCGTCAAGCTAAAATTGTTCTAATCGATAACAGATCAAGGAAAAACGGCTTCAGCCGAAGAACTTTTTGTCCACTCGTACATTTATGTCCATTACTGTTTCTTTTCCCGCACTAATACATCGCCGATCGCCCCGCTAACGTCCACGGATATATAAGACGTACATTTCCAACTCAAGTCCTCTGTAGGTTGAACATGAACTATTCTCAAAACGGTAGTCGATAATATTTACCTTTTGTACGGAGTCCAGCCCATACTGGGGCTAGTAACTGTCCCAGGCACAGAAAAATCAACAATAGCTGTCGCCACAACACCGGCAGATAAACCAACTGCTGAAAGGTGTTCGTTGTTATCCACATGCTAAAGACGTTTATTATATGATCCCGGTGCTCAGATACACTCCCCAGTTGTTCGAAATGTCTCCTCACCGTCGGCCTAACTCATACACTGCCGCTTTCGGCATTGATTCCTATTAGCGTTGTTTAAGACTCTCGCTTGTTCTATTCCTGGCGCTGCAATCTTCAGCACCATTTTGGTACCCCATGCTACCGGAAGATATTGTCCGTCTGTGGTGCAGCTGTAATTCTCCCTGTCGTTCTTAACGGCAAGACAGCATTATCCACAATCCACTTACCATCATCACATCATCACGCACTTGTTCTTGGTACTATCCTCAATAATATCCAATACCGTCAAAATCGCACAGCATCACTAAGGAGTATCCGTAGTCCTCAAGGCTCATCATATTTGGTCCTTGCCAAAAACATTGCTACGCAGCCACGGCACTTACACGATGCAAGAATACATTTGCTTCACAATTTATCCAGTCAGGAAGCAATTACGTTCAGTCTAATCACATACATAGCACCAAATACACAGGTGGGAAGAGCATTAAAGATATCTCTCTATAACCACGTTACATTTTCACACGGACACCATATAGAGAACAATTAGATAATAAGAAAAGGGAGAAAAATATCAGAACATAGTAGTACCCGCCTCAGAGTCGCATCAAAAAACTTTGCACACGGAAAGCATAGCCTTTATTTTCAGGAATTGTTTTGAATTTCGGAGTCTGTTTTCTCACAGCGTCAAGCGCAGAGAAAAGCCTAGTAGGTTGACTCGTGCTATGTTGTCTTTAAAACGTTACAAAACTTATACTAAAGACATCTAATAACCTATTCGAAGGTTATTACTCGACGATGGTTAGGTAATGACAGCGAAATCGTTGGGGCTGCTCTACACTTTATCCCATCATTTCTAAATCAGAATTGATACCTAGAAAGCAGAAGGAGCAGCGTACAATCGTGTATTACCGTTGTGATGCGAAATTTTGTTTTGAGCTAGCTATAAACGACTCCCAACCGGGGCTAGAAAATAACTAGGTGGGCCTATTCATTTAGCCATGAACAAATTATCCGTTGACGGACGGTTGGCGGGCTAGTCAGTACGACTCAGACGCAACCCTCCTCTCCCTACGCTGTTGACAATCCACTCTGACTCGAGAGAGAATGTCTCTCAGAACTCCAGGGGAGAGGACACGATATGTTGGGAGAGGCTTGGACCACGATCAGCGGGGAAGGGTCAGTAAAGGAGAAGGTAGTACCGCGCAGTGGCTGGCTAGTGCCCTATCCAATGGCAGTTTTCGTTGTCTAGTCGTGTTGAGTCCGGTCGAGACTGCAGCTCCTGGTAGTGTGTATTCGCTTGTGATGCCGTCAGGCTCGGTTCGCTCACTGTACTAACACAGAGGCGAGTCGACGGCAGTCGCAGAAGAAAAGGAAAATTGCACGGGCGGCAGCTAGCAGTTAATGTCGATGTACTGGGGGATCGAAAAATCGCTGGAAGCTTCAGTAATATAGTGCAGCGAAGTCGAAACGGATGGAGCGATAATTTCGAACCGGGCAGCGCGGGAGGGGGGGGGGGGGGAGGCAAAAGCTCCAGCGGCGCTAGCGATGGTTCAAAGGGGCATCGGGGGCAAGTTGTGGCTGTAATTAAAAAGCAGCTCCCATAAGAGGTAAACGAATGATTACTTGGGTCAGTTGAGAGGCAGTGGGAAAGTCGACCGAACGACGGACGAGTTCAAAAGCGGATTGCAAGGGGCAGATTAAAGGGAAGCTAGGATAACCTACCCACTGGACGAAGCGTTAGATAAGGTGAAGAGACTTAACTGAGGGTTAACGAGAGAAATCGAGGGCAATACGTAGAAGAAAAATTACCGACCACCCATTCTAAAAAGAGGCGCGCGTTTTACCATCGAGGGCCTTCGGCAGCGAGCTTGAGCCGGATAAACAGAAAAGTTTACCAAAAATTATAGTAGAAGGAAGTAGAGAACAATTAAATGAACAGAAGGACCGGCGGGAATAAACAGCGACCGGTCGGTGAAGGGTCACGCAAAAATGGGTGCTCTCTAGATCCACCAGGAACTTTAGCTTTTCAGTGCAGGTTCAAATCCGAACACTGGATATCCACCCGAATAGTGCAAAGGTTCTTGTTAGTACTTGTATTTAGGTGATGTATACCAGCTAACATTCTAACTCTCAACTTGATTCGACCGTAACGAGATGTGCAATTTTTCGTGCTGCAAAAAATAATATTCTATCGAAAGAAACGACCTCGTGATAAGAAGTGATACGTTTTGGTGGCTATAGCAGGCAAAGTAAAGTTCCCAGGTATGTTTTCTAGTGAACGCCATTCAAAAAGGCAAGCTTCTAGCTTTGAAAAATTAGATGCGAATTTATCGATTTTGCGGGTAAGGAATAGAACTCGTTTTCCCTTTGATCTTCGACCTAGCTTTCGTTAACTGTTCAATGAAAAGACTAATGAAGCCTCTGTATGAAGACGACCTTATTAATATGTATGATGTGAAGAACTTAAAAGATCAAGTTAATTGGCGTGACAAATTGTATCAGTCCTCTATTAATTTTAACATTAATTAATAAAGTCAACCAGCTGTAGTTTACGAAACTGGCCTCAATCATAATAGCCAGAGCTAGCTGCTCAAGCGGTGGAGGCATAACAGTTCGATGCAAGCGTAACTTGTGAGAAAATGACTGACACACTAGCGAAGAAAAAACTCATCTCTACGAGAAGATTGAAGAATCTTTGCAAAAATCTAAAGCCAAAGTACCGTCGCTCATAGCATGCATGAGGCTCTCCCGTTATGGCCAAGATGAAACTTTCCTAATTTTTGACTTAGTCACCCCATACATCGCTTGTATTGACTAACACGGACGCATGCCACTTTCTGTTGTTTTTTCCTAACAGTATTTTGGGTGGATAGTATTTAAATAAAAGTATTTGAATTCAAAATATTCAAGTTAATTACAGGAACGACCAGCGGCTATAACCAGAGAGAGGAACAAGCACGAAAACTGTTTTGCAATGCTGGCGTAGCGCACGATACAAGAGTTTTTTTTTTTTCGAAATTAATCTAAACATGCTACGTTCGTTGGATAATATGTGATTCGTATGATAAGACAATGGTAAGTATGGAACTTAAAACAACCCTGAGGTCTAAGTTTACATTCACAGCTAAGAAAAGCATCGATTAATTTACTCGCGTTTGGCATCCATCTGTGAGAGCCAAAATGAATCTATTCATTGATTACATGTGCATATAAAGCCGTTCCATAACGTGATGCCTATCGACTAATTAAACGTAAATAAAACGTGTTTTTGACTACTGAAGATGCTGACATACTTTTACTCCAATAAACCTATCTAACTTAAGTAAGTCTCACACGGTTGATAAACAACGAAAAAATGATGAATTTTATTACTCTCCCTCGTCAATTAAGGAAGCTCCCTTGGACACAATATCATTTCCTTGCGGTCAGTCTTTGGTTAGTTAAAAAGAACCAGACCTCTAATGTACGCTTAGGGGGGGCCGTTCAAACAGCACGCAGGTGATGAGTTTCTGCAATGGGCAAAATAAAAGTGAAAGTAAATATCGACCTCTGTCGGCGTTTTAAACTGAGTGTAGAAAATGTTATAAGGTTCAACATCCACATGATAACAATATATTTTACACGTATGAAAACTGCCAAATCCTATTTAGGTATATCTTTACCTGATTCAATTTCATACATATAATAAACTAACCGAAGTACAGACGTTAGCTTTTCGAACGTTAAGTAAATTTTGAAAAAAAAAACGTGTATCTTTTCGAAATTGCCTTTTTTTTTTATTGATTGTATAATAGCCCCAAAAAACCACGGAATAAATATTTTGGAAGGAAATGTGTATAGTGCATGAAAAAAAAAAAAGTCTTCTATGTTTATAAGGAGCACGAGACGTTATCGGGCCATATTTATTCGAGCATGAAGGTATCGTTATTCTATATAGAACGGGTTATCGAACATTGTGCGACTATTGAACATTGAACGATGCTAATTTTCTATAATCATGACGATATCAATAGCTAGCTTAGTTCAGTCTCGCTGTTGCTTCATCTTCGTTTTTAGAGGTAGCTGGATAAGAGATCGGGAACAGAGACGATAAAAGCAAAGACCGAGTTTACTAGAACCGCTTGTCCCGACGTGTTACATTGGATCATTACAATAACAGCGAGGCAGAGTTATGGCTATTCTGGTCGAGTAATCTCGGCATGTCTACATGACTTCTTCGAGTTGGTACACTCGCTCTGATTACTGGACTAATTTACAAATATTGGGACAGTACCCAGCGTTGATCCGACGCTGTCCGTTGCATGCCGTTGGTTCGATAGTTCGGTCGGGCCACCATTATTAGCGATCATACACTCCTATTCATATTTAGGACATTAAGCGTCAATACTGCGTCTTGGAACACCGAAATCAAATTAATGGGGTCAATCAAGGATATATATATATATATATATATATATATCAGAAGTTACGGCGCAGAGTAACAAAATGGCAATTTGCTTCTATACTACACATATATCAGCAGTTAATTAAACAAAAAAAAATGGACCATACACGGTATCGGTATCAACCACTGTACCGTCCTTACATGTAGAAATAACAACCCACAAATCGACCTTCTAGATCAGCTCGGGTTCTCAGAGATTGCTCAGGGGTAAATCAGAGGCTATTGTATAACAATGATTATTTGCTATACATTTAGCTACTCTTGTGTAGATTTAATTGGACAAAATTTTTAGCTATGCCCAAGCGAATGTCCCATGCCGACAAACAGTAAGTGATAAGAAGTGGGCTTTTTGATATGTCGGATACACAGTAACATGTTCATAGAGCTTCGAATCTGCCTGAGTTCTTATAGACAAACGCCTGGTTTTGCAACATTTACAAAAAACAAACAGGCAGACAGGTTCTGTATTGCATTTCTACGTTTTACCTCTACATTGGATAGAATGCTCTGCTTATTGCACATCACTGACAAACACAATCAATTTCTCTCCTACGTCCTTTTAACTAGTCAAGTGTTAAACTGAAATACCATCCGTCAACGAAAAACACTTAAAGGTTGTATGCGTTCCAT
>NW_019211455.1:29846443-29980700 GCF_002443255.2 Varroa destructor | reverse complement strand
TATATAGAAGAGCTCTCTCTATTGTAATAGAAATACAAAATTAATATCATTGACCTGTTATTGATATACAAATAATAGTTTTTTTAAAATTGAAAGTTTGGAATATTCTGACACGTTTTGCATACCTGGTCAACTTGATTTGCGTTTGCCATATTAATTATTCAGCCTTCGTCTCATTCCCGAGGTTCATGGAGTTAAACGACGAAAGTATCTACATATACGTAAGTACTGACTTCGTTCTTAAGCTGTCTACATTTAAAGCTAAAAAGCCTTCTTTTTGAATTCTTGCCAATTCCATTGACTAGCGTTTACCGTGCCGGCAATTCGTTCCCGTCCTTTATTCTTCAATCGTTTATGACCGCTTTAGATCTGCCAGACAGCCCCAATTTCTTCATCCTTTTCAATCCCTCGTCCCCTGTCGAAAATCCCGACACGTCCTTTCGAATTCCCCAGTCGACATCCGCCGTCACCGAACGAGCTCCATTGAAAACCTTTGTTGGCTGGCTGGCTCGCTCGCTCATCCTCTGTCGAATGTGGAGCGCTCACGCTCGTTTTCATGGAGCACAATTGAGACTAAGAAGACACTCTCGGACCCAGATACGGGCACGTACACACACCCCCAACACAACTACCACTCCAAGTACTCACTATGACATCACAACTATCACTCCTGCCCCTACAATACATAGACATAGAAGAAGAGAACCAAACGAGACGAAACATCGACACGCAATATAATACAATGCAAGTCATGTGTACAATAGATAGCTGCAGATATAGTCTTTTGGGGGTAGGGCGAGAGAGAGAGAGACTGTAATAGCTGTAGGTACACGGACCCTTAGGATCGCAGGACTACCATAGGCCAGCACAGCGGTGTGTTGATCGAAGCACCATTGCTGCCGCCGCTGTTACAACGCCGATACCATTGATGTTATAATACTTCATCGGCAGCTGCAAGGAGCGGCAGCGTCCATACATTTCATCATCTCGCTGCCTTTCGTTTTCAAGAGTTCCAGTCGGTTCTCCCTGCCTTACTATTGCTACCCTATTCTAAATGGTAGGCCTGCCTGTGTCCTTTTTGCAGATCGGCTTTTCGCGAATACCGTGCTGATTCGTTTCGATCTGAGCTCTGCGGATGAGTCGGATGTCCCCAGGTCCACAGAGATCTGTAAGTAGAGCAGATTTAACTGCCTTAACAGGGAGAAAAAAGGCGAACAGTAAAAAGCAGTGTGAGAAAATTGTTAATTGAATCTTCTGCTATTTGTTCATACTCATTCTAGTAGGTCCTTCTCTTCGGTTCTTAATTATTTTCTTGTTTCCGGCTTTCTAGGTGATGATGTTCCATTGGATAAGCGAACTGACGGTCTCAACTGAGAGCCACTGCAAATCGCCCTTGATTTACCTAGGAATTCAAGCTTTATACATTTTTCTTTTATGTTGATAGTGTATCATAAAATTTTGTCAGCGTTGATATTTAAAAATTTACTGACTATCTAATAATAGAGAACCTACCAAATAAACAATGATTGTGATGTGTTCCTGTTATATATATGTATATAATAATAATGCGTTGCGACGCTGTTTTACGTCTAGGTCTGTGCAAATACATAGATCTCTTCTTGAACTTCGATAGAAAATGGAAGCTGACAATCGTGCACGACGCGTGCGTAGTTCGTTTGTTATTGCGTACTCTACGGTTTATTTTTGCTACATTTTTCCTATCACTCACTGGTTCATCACATTGACTACATATGACTCTAGGAACTATTATTCCAGATTGACTTCTTATTGGATAATTTTACGCCTATATGTCAAAGATGTCGATAAGGCCGCTTTCTATCTAATTTATTAGTCGAACCACGCAACACTTTAAATCCATTTGTGTATTTATTGAGTCAAGACAGGGTTCATGGATTAACTCTGTCATGACTTGATCCTGATTCAGTTCAACTGTACTAAGCTAAGTTTAACGATGGCCAATGGTAAGACGTTGTATGAATGAGTATGTTCCTATGCAAAGTAAGAGCCTGTAATAACGTTGTAATCAGTACGCGGTTTGCAGTGTATGACCTTTCCACCTTGTCAATAACTAAATCGACCAGTCGACCACCCAAGTAAATTTATAATGGCAAAAAGCGGCCCATGCGCTTTATTCAGCCCGTAGTTTTGGCAGGACCGTGTCCCTTCGGTGATATGGGTTTAACTGGGATGAAAATTATACAGCCGGCCTTCGAAACTAAATAGTATTTTGTAATTCAGGCTGCATTTAGCTGTTTACAAGGCAAACTTGGCCCGCACGCTGCAAACGATGTAAAATAATATATTAACCCACACTGGTAGATGATTTTACCAAAAATACAATTTTCAGGTACGAATGCCACTCAAATGCTGTTATATTATATGTCTGATTCGTTATAAAGCTGATTTTTTTCACTTAGTAAATGTAATTGCTTTGCTAAAAATACGTTTCACTACGACTATTTATTTGTTACTTTGTCTTTACCTCATAAAGTTCGGTTTAGAGTTAACGAAGCCAGAACAACTCTCGCGTTTCGAAGAGTCAATAGAGCGATGTATTGCACCGTGTCACCAATAGCATGCATATACTAAAGAGGTTCTTTGGGAATCGCAAGCTTCTTTAAACTACAGGCAACATCTAGGGGCCCTCTCGGATTTCGCCACTCTCTGTCCGCTGCTGTTTCTGCCGCTACAGAGGCAGCGGTTCAAATCCTCCGAAGGTTCAGGACCGTTCTTCCGACCCTTTACTGCTGGCCACAACCCGTCGGCCAGACCGGATTAGGTCGTGTGACAGGGCCATCACCACCGTCAAGGCTACATAGTGGGCTATTACCGCGCGGTGGTTGCTGGCGACAATCGCAAAAAGCTCGCGCATCTCCCTCTCTCCTTCGCTCGAGTCTGGACCCCTGTTTGCACGTGTCCCTGACTCATTTGTGCAAACCCAGCGGCGGCCATCCTTCACATCGTATCCCTTCTGTTAGTTCGTGTATTCGGGCTAGTGCGCCCGTGGTCTAGATTTCGCTTGCCTGCGGGCTAGGTAGTTCGCAACTAACGAGCACGACAGTCTTCTCTGGCTACATGCGATGACTATCTACATAAACTCGACCCCGCGTCACGAAGCGGCTGTGACCCCGCAACGTCCCATTCTAGAATCCCTTTCCCCCACATTCAAGATCCACGAAACCATTTCCGAAGTGGCTCCTAAGATACCCCGGTATCCGAGATGTTCTGCGAATGAGTTCTTATTGCAGAAGTTCAAAAAGCCCAGACAGGCAAAGACATATTTAAGTAGCACTCAGTAATATAAGCAATAGAAATATGCTGAATTAAACATCAAACTGGTGCTCAAACAAAGAAGTAGTTATTGTTTTGCGCTGCTAACAGCCAATGCGTCGACTAGACTGGTATTGTGCTGAAGATGATGGCCAATTACCAGCCACTGTATGCCTATAAGCTTTGGACGTACGCTCATAATAAGAGATGGACACATTCACAACTACAGATCGGGCGATTAACTTAGCGAATTTAGTAGCTTGCTAGCTAAAGCGCCCACCTACCTTCGAAAAAGCCTTCAAAGAAACTGATGTAAGTTTATTCGAGCGAATGAACTGGTGTATAATTCATTTTTGCTCCAAAAAAAAAGGGGCAGTTACGTAATGCTACTGGTTCTTTTAAAGTAGAACTTAGAATACAGTTACTCGTCCACATTTGTAGATTAATTATATTTTGAACTTACCCAATGTAGCGGTTCAACTTGTGCGACGCGGGCCGTCTTTCTTAGCTCGCTGTCTTGCCAGGCTGTGTCGTACCGTACAGATTATTATAGAGCTAATATCTAGATCTAGGATACATTACTAATTGGGCAGTGTTCGAGACAATCCTTTTCTACATGTAATGTAGCAGCTGCGTTGAAATATGAACTGAAGGCAACTCCGATGCTAAAAATAAGCCCCAGTTAATAGCGACATTTTGGATCGTAAGGGTTCGCGCAGAGCTAGGTGCTATCCTTCTAACCAGCTCCTTGTCTCACTTTCTTATTATATAAAAATTGGGCGACGACAATGACAAATCCTAAACGAAGTAGCTCATTCTTTGTTAGCTCGGTTTCTTTCCAGCAACGGCAATTAAAGTACACCTTAGAACTTGCCCACTCGCTCATTCATGAACAGCTTTCTCGTATTGCGTATATAGTGGTATCGTCATATGGAATGTCCTACTAAGGCACTTGTATATAAGAACATATTCGCCCGCTCGCGAACTTCAGCTATGGCGATCCTGAACGCGCTCAGTATTCAGAACTATTGTCGTTCGGCGTGTATTTCCTGTAAAATGACAAAGTATTACCAGACAAAGAAATGACAGTGACTAGCATGGCGACGTTATGGTTACGTGGTTTACTGTGAACGTAGATCAGGTCAGGAAGAGTTTCTGTATTGAGAAGATTGCAATAGGAAGCCTTCGATCAACCTCGATGAAGAATTTATTCGTTCTATATGAGTATGTTATCGAAACGAATTGAGTTCAGCTATTTGAAAATACTATTACTTCAACTAGATAAAGGATACTTTTTCACAGCTAAAACATTACGCCATAAGATAGTTTATTGTTTCGTAGACTTTCATTGTACATATTCAAGTACGCGCTTCCTCTCTAGCTTCGAAAATGAGGCTCAAATCGAGCTTACTATTCGGCTAATATCAGCTGCACTGTACTCGCAGAAGCACACTGCAGAGCGCCAATGAAGCATCGCCATATGGGAGCTTAAACTCGGCCATCATTGATCAGACGCCGCATGTAACTTGGTACAATATAGTGTCTACAATGACGCCCATTGCTTCTCTCTTTCTGAATGGTGAACAATCGTACACGTACTGCCATCAATCTCTACCCCCCCTGATCAACAAACGCCAATGCTTGCACATTGATACAGAACTAACAGACTTGTGCTACTAGCCAGCTCCGCTAAATCAACACCAGCCAATTTCAACAACGTTTGTCTATCGAGGACTTTTCTGCATCCCTTCTTTACTTGTCTCGCCAGTAATCGAGGTAGTTCATGCATTTCATGGTCTCTGAATTCTAACTTAATAGGCAGTGCTATATGCACCTATTTAATACTATACCCCCGTTTCATGGGTCCAATAGTGACCTAGATAAAGTTGGCCTTAATTTTAATTTTAAGCGACCTCAAGCAATTTGGCACTTTTTGCCATTATGGAAATCCATGAAGATGCAAATATAGCTGAAGCTCTGACTTCTCTTAGCGATGTGAGGCAAGAAACGAACTAAGCGCAAATAGCAGATTACTCTACTCAACGAAACTAAGACAGATGGCGGGATCGAGGGTAGAGCGGGCAGACACCGTCTTCAAGCAAGGCTGGTCGAAGCAATGCGACATATATCACTACACTATGGAAATGATATTGGAGAGGAATATAGCAATTTGATACTGTAGAGCCACTTGACGCATATGAGCCCGTAAAGTTTTTTCCTCTGATACCTAATAAATTTCCATTAATTTGTTGTTTTACCGCATACTTCGGTTCTTTTCTTGATTCTATAGCGGTAGCCTTTTGACATTCAAAGTGAACTGTCATCGACTCTTAGAATGGCCATCAGAAGCTGTCCTATGTGATCGTCATACGTCTGTTTTGAGTTAATTTTAGGCATGCTGGATTTCGGTTTAAGCTATATAGGTGAAAGTGTGCTATTCGTATACCCGTAAAGCGTCAATCGGTGTCCTGTGATACCGATACATTCAGCTATGGAAGAAAGTAAGCAATGTCTACGTGGAACCATTTGCTCTCGTCCAACGCACTTCAGTCTGTATTGTATGTCTTAGTCCAGTATAATTATTAAAATAATATTTAGAAGCTAAGTTACCTTAACGAACTGGTTTAAATATCCGACCCTGAAGGCCAAGGCTGGATTCAATAAAATTAATCAATCATTGACTAAACAAATACATTGGATTATACAAAAATATTATTATTTCAAATCGAGTAGCTCGGTATATCATTTTTGCCTTTCCACACCTACTGACTAAAGACACAATTACTTGGATAATTAGATAAAACATATAGAAATGTGGATGTCCCTTTTGCCACGGGCAGCCTTCGACGCTGCAGGTTGAATGCTATATGACCATAGTCGTGAGTTCCTGCAAAACGAAGGACTCATATATGTCAACAGTTGTGATGATATAGCTTACGACAATAGATGGCCTACTGAATAGGAAGGCAGAGGTCACGAAGTAAGAGAAGCGCCTCGAATATCCTATAATCACACAGGACACATTGGATGTTAGGATCAACAGGATACTGCTATCACATGTACATGTTAAGGCGTAAAAACGTTTACGTCAGTTTCCAGCGAACTGGCACCTTTAAATGGACGATTCAAGGTGAAAGCCTTATTGCTGGGCAAAATCTATTTAACAATTTTCATGTTAGATTGTACATGTAGCTGCTAATTAATCTCAATGAATTGATGTTTTGTTTCCAACTAGAGTTGCTCTTCTCTTTCAGTGTACTTAAACGATCAACTAACTATCTACCCAGATAAACAGTCAACCCGAAATTATAACGTGTGATGGGGACGGAGGGCGCTTTATTGCCGACCCACAACCTCCGCATCCGACAATTAAGTTGTTCCACACAGCAACCTTCCGTTCAGTAGTTTGACCATGTTTTGCCCATTTATAACAGTGACGAGTATGTGCTTTTTGTTGCAGTCCCCACCGGTACACGATGTACCTGAACGTATATACACGGCATGTATATGCTCCCTAAACAAATGCTGCTTGCACCGACGACGAATACTGAATAGGCCCTGTCTATAAGTAACTATATGCAACAAATAAACCTGCTGGGGGGTACAGCAGCCCCAGGGCGAATTAATTGAGCACCAGTCATGTCGCCGCACGATTTGGCGATAGTGGGAGCTTCGTGCTCGAACTGATGGTAACTGTTCCCGTGGCAGCGGCTCATCGTCTAATGGTATACGGCATCTGTTACACCTACGCCAGTGTTATATTTTACCTGCAGCTACCCGCCGGCTACTTTTCTGGCCCCACGAAGCTAAGGCATAATACGCTGAGGGCCGCGATAGAGCTACGGATATCAGATTACTATATTGTATGTAACACTCTACGTGCAGACTTTGGTGTAAGTTGTGCCTTACGTGTATGCGGCCCTACAAATCGTGCAGGTACGTGCGTGTATGCATGTATGTCGATGCTCAGTCCGGATGTTAGCAGTTGCTCACAAAGTGAGTCGTTTTTTAGTCAAACGTTTCGTAAGAAGCATTTATACATTAGGCTTTGCTGTTTCTAACTGGCCACCTTGTCGACTATAAAAGCGAGCGATACGGCTACCATCGGCGGCCTAAAGCCTGGCTTGATGATTCGCAAATACATGAAGTGAAATAAAAGTCTCGGAATAGTGTGAAGAAGTTATTTGACAATTAAAGAGTGTTTCCCTCCGATTTTTATTTTGTTAGTGTTTAAACATATGTAAAATGGAAACTTTCAAATTGTACATGTGTGTATCGTCCTGCTTTTGCATGGATAATCATCATCAAATACCCTTCAGCATGGAAAGCTACAACTGTTATTCTCGATAGTTTACCTCTTTCAATACTGGGATGTTTCAATTAGAGAACATAGGTAATTAGTCCCGTTGAGAGGCCATACGTTTTTCGGAATCATAGAAAATAAACGAACGTAAAGAACAGTTGTAGCAATGTTAACTGCAAGATAAAATAGTAATTACACGCAGTATTGATACATTGACTCATGATTAGTTAGCTTGCAACCTCAATGATTTCCGTTGGTTTTCACTCAGCAGCGACATCGACCAGTAGCTCTATATGGGGGCAACATTTAGCGCAAAGCTCGCGGCGAACGCTTTTCTCTTCCCAGCGAACGAACTAGCAGGAGGGCGCGAGGACCGACCGACCGACCACTAATCAGATTATTGTTGTGACAGTGATGGCCGTAGCTGCCAGAGTTTGTCCTATTAGTGCTGCTGATGATGGAGCTGATGAATCTTTGATTAAGTCTGATTGGGCGGGGGGGTAATTCAAGGACGTCATCCATTTTGTTGCCTAGATGGCAGCCTGACTAGCGTTCTCGCTGCCTTTTCGTCTAACGGACCCAAGTGGGTCCCTTAGCTTAGTTATTGTTGTTGTTCATAACCGTATTTCGTTAGCACGGGCGGACTACCGGCTAAGCAACGCAGCTGATTTCGTTGTTGCCATCACACGCGGGCCTCGCTGCCCACACGATAAAGTCGATTGTTTCACCCTGCCGCAACTCGACGAGATCCCGCATCCAGCAACGGACACGATTCTGCACGTACTTTCACGATCTGACGCGAACACGGTTTGACGGGCTTAGTACGGGCACGCGAGCACGGACATACGCTGTATCCTACTCTGCTTAGTTAGAGAATTATGGGACATGCGTATCGCTTGAAGCGCTTTTTCTGGCGATAGTTAAGGCAGCGACGCCGTTGCAAGCGCTAGTGATCGAGCACTTATGACAGAGATGATCGCAAAAATATAGAACTAGGAAAGCAAGCTATTAGATTATACGTATCTACATAGTAATACGAAATGCGCCGACCATAGTAGCCGCCGTTATAGGAAGTGTTTTATCGACTTTCACTGTTTATCTTTACCACGCTGATATCTTCCTTTCTTCTATCTCAGTCGGTTTGGACTATGACGTGGCTTAACGCCTTCCAAATGCAGGCCTCAAGGCGAATTGTTAACGGGCTCTGTATTTCAACTCTGCAGAATCGTGCGTAAATCAGAAACGCATCGTAATGCAGTTTAGATTGCCGGCCAGCGAGCTGCGACTCAAGTATTGCATGCACTATATGCATACTTACGCGACCATCAACGGGAATAAGTTGTCGGCGAAAAGTTGAAGTTAAGTAATGGTCGACGTCCTAGAGACGCTACGCGGCCGCTCTTCTCATTGCAATAACTATCCTCAAACTCTTCCTACGTACGTGAGGCATGCTTATAAGATGCTCTTGATATCCTCCAGATCTATGCGCTTAAATTCTGTTTTATAACCTTTCGAAAAGGAGTCCCGATTTATAAATTTGATATACGTAAGCCTTCTGCCTACACTTTCCGGTATAGAACAAAATATTGTATTGCAAATCCTAAATATCGTTGTCAATGATAAAAGTATGACTGTAATTATCAGTTTTCCTGTATTGGTAATGTTCTCCAAGGATACCAGTCCTTTCCTACCTCACCTTTTAGCTTTTCAGATGTTTTGAGATTCGATCAGGTGGTCAGATCTCATTTGACTATCTGGAGCGCGTTGATTATGTTTGCACCTCGTCAGTTTTTTTTTTTTATTTAATCACACTTATTGTATCGCAGCGTTTTTATTAGCGCGCACATAGCATACATATACATGTAAATGTAATGCGTTTAGATGTAATAGCTGAGGCTAAATATAGTACGTCATCACTGCGGTTAATAAATAAATCAATACACTCTGAAACTAATTTTCTTATTATTTCAAACTGATATGTAACGATCATTAGAAGTTTTTTAAATATATGTGTATATATAAATATATATGTATATATATATATATATGTCGTCTAATTCTGTTCAGGGGCTTTTCCTCGGGTAAACTCCAGTTAAAATGAACAGAAATAGAATTGCAATGAATGAGCGTTTGTCTCATGTAACCGATTAATACCACACCATGTATAGCTAGCAAACGTCACTGTCATTTTTTAGTACGGTGTTCGTAGGTGTTGTATCCTTGGGGGGGACGAGACCTTGTCTCCCTTTGTCGGTTTTTCGCTGTCGTGGTCAAATATAGTCATTTAAGGTCCTCCAGCTCGGCAAAGTTTAATTTGGATGGCTTTTTAGTAAAGAACGCGACAAGATTCTCTAGAAAGCTGGTGCATCGAGTATTATTACTTGGCTATGTATAGAGATTCGGCCGATTCGTCCACCATCGGGTTATTGGGGCTTATTAGGTTTTTAACTTTCGACCCTCAAAGACTGGATCATAGGCGACAAGCAGGAATACGTCTGTCAAACTGTTTGTTCGTTACTTGCATGTGGTTGCTGTTGACTTAGATTGTGCAGCTCGGCGGCAGCTCTAACCTATCGTCAACAAGATGTGTCATGCTGGATTTCAATCCATCGTCGCTGGCTTTTTGGTTGTTCGATTGTTGCTTTCAATATAATTAGGTTCGTAGTAATATAAATTAGAGGAATAAGGCTTCGTTATATTTGGGATTGCATAATCTAGCTAAGATTGCTAGCTTATATATACCTTGAACGATCGGACGCTTCCGATGGTCTTCTTCAACCTTATTCTATTTCACTTCGTAAGTGCAGCCTTGTCATCCTGCTCCTTTGATAATAGTTATAGCCCACGTATAGAAATTTCTCGAACGATTCACGCAAAATAAAATCTATGAAGTCCAACCAGGTGGTAAATAATGTAAGCTAAACGGAAGTAACTGCCTATCGGTCCTCATTTGAAATAACGAGCGCAATTCAACAGCCAACTTATGAATTGCCATCTCTCCTTCGAATACGTCACCCCCCAACTTCAAACGTAAAATTACAGTGCTGTGAACATGCGTTTGAGTGCACCCACCTGTTAACGTTTCGACGTGCTTATGCAACTGGGCGCATTTGCTTACCGCAGATTTTTAATAAAACACCCTTTTACACAAACAAAAAAGGCCAAGAGATGGCTTATTGTCCGCACTTTATTGAAGAGAATTTCCCGTACTAGCTGGTTTTGGTAGTCGGTTGTCTTTAAATCGGGGGTATCCATTCACAACGCAGGTCGCTGCGCTGGACCGTTTTACTGTGGTCTCAATTTGCAAGATAATTGCTCTATTTACGTTAGAGGCGACGGCAACCGGAGTGGAGGCGCATAGCGTCGGCTGACATATAAATAATTTACATTAACGGCCGAAGACCGAGTCGAGAAATAGATACCGGAGCGAAAGGAGGATGGGCTAACGGAACCGCCTCTGGATATTATGAGATCACAGGGGCGTCTTCATAGTAGAATGTAGTAGTATCGGTGGTGGTAGAAGCAATAAAGACGCGACTTTCGGAGCGGGCCGTTCTACAAGTTAGCTGCATGTAACGCATGGCGTTTGCGACTTGGTGATGATTCAAATTTAGCGCGCCTAGGTCAGCATATCCTTATTATACAGAATAATGATTGAAAGGTATACAAGAACGGTTTATAAACGCAGTTGGATATACTTGACACTTGGTCTCCTAATGTTGATGAGTACGAGCATAGATAAATCACAGATATTATTAGGAATATGTAGCTGATCAAGTTCCGGTAAATTCAGTAGAAGATGAAGTGACGTGGCGGCAAAGTTGAACCGTTACAAGAATTTAAACCGGTACCTGTGTTCTCTGCTATAGTTACGCTCGAACGCAGCGGGAGTGCGGAGGGCCATGAATAGAAAAGTGGTTCGCTCAGTTCTTATCCGTACCAATTTAAAGCCCGTTAGTTGGAGTCCCCCATGCAACCAGCCCACATGCCGGGAAACAAAAGGAAAGGGTAGATTCCGACAAAAGGAAATCATCATCAACCCCATTGGGATCGCGTCAAATTTCCTACAATACCACAATTAAGCGTGCCGATAAGTTGCTATTTGAAACTTCCCTGCGTGAAGTTAATAGTTGATTGTCGGATGTACAGATTCCCAGAGGCAACTCTAGGTGAAACATGAGTTTGCAGAACCGGTGCTTCATCAGGATCTGCTTAAATACTGCTTGTCTTAGGCCAAATTTATCAGGAACACCGGTAAGGAAGAGGCGTATTCATATTGATTCCATTGCTGCAAAGCAGTCCAAGCAGTTGATATTACGTAGTGTACAGTCCTGTAGTTGTGTGAAGCAATCTTTGAAGTATCGGATGCTACAGTTCTATGTTTTCAAATATAGCGAGAATTCATCGAGCGAAATGTAGTCGATTCTCTGTTGTTGAAAGATGCTTTGCGTTAATGATCGCTAACAAATCCGAGTAACGGAATGGCTATGCGGCATTACGGAAGTAAATGTTTAATTATACAAACATTTCTTTCTAGGCCCACAAAAACATTGGAAGACTTGCTTCTCTCTATCAGAGAAATGATTTGAGATGGCGACCGGGGCAGGTTCTACCTCTTAACAACTAGTTGTGGACAAAACGACAAGCGAATGCTGTAGAAAAGTCTAAGCTCAAGATCACACTGACAAACATTAAGGCATTGCTAAAAATTACTAGTGAGTGCTGGAGGACAATTGAAGAGGATCGATCCCCAGTGAATACAGCGATGGCAACCTTCGTCGTCGACTTCAGCACCGGGAGTCAAAAGTGAATCTATTATTTAGTTAGCATTAATTAGGGTTTACAAGTAGACGTTAATGATTATGTGTTTTGGTAACTGTTTCATTTTTTCCTACTCTAATTAAAGTATAGCCACCAAAATTGTACCCTTGCGAAAGTCCTACTGGTGCCTATTTATCTCAGCCTCTCGAGTTCCTTAGAGCAGTTTTCATTCAAGATGATTCGCTAATTTGCTCATTATTTTTTTTTACAAGTATTATGATTGTACTGTTTGGTAAAACTGTTCTGATTTTTGCATAATTTTTTTTTGTCATCCTCAAATGCTCGCTTCAGACAATACTTCCGTCGGAGGTTCGTAACTTCTTTTCTTCGCCACTTAGTCCCTTGCACCCTATGCACAAATCGCTCAGAGAATTAAAACACGTCTAAAGAAATTGGTCACAGTTGAAAGACGAGATCGAGTAATAATACAATTAATAATTAATCGAGGCCTAATGATACAATTAATTAAGCGACTATTTGAAGTTCTTTTTAATTTTAGTTTATTTTATATAGCAGCTTACGCCGCTACTATATAAATTCCTGTACTTTAGAGTATTTTCGATTATTTTTTGACAATTTTGGTCACTTTGAAAAATGAATTAACTTTCAAAAAATTAGAATGAGTCGTACTATATATGATGACATAGATTTGAAGACGTCCAATATTGATAATAATAATATGTATAACCATTAATAGTTCACCTAAAGATGTTTTTTAGGAGATTTTTAATAGTTAAAAAAAAAAAAAAAGCCAAAGCTATAGGCTGCTAAGAAAGCTTCTTATAGTAGTCTCTATAAGTAGTAAATCTGTTATCAAGCGAAGAATTTCATACAGTTATTCTGTTACGGATTATACCTTGTCGACAGAGGCACATCTCTTAATTGAGCCAAATACAAAGCCCATTAAACTTATTTTTCGTTTATCAAACATCGATAATATCTAGGGTCTGTTAATTATATCATATCTAACAGGTTCTGTCAACGTTGATCATCGAGGAGCCAACAATAAAGACGGCTATTTAGACGGTTACCTATCGGTTCTATCATGCTCTGTCTGTCTTTAGTACATAGTAATCATCAGTATATCTATGAATAATATTCAACGACTGTCACAAACGAGGCTCACATAGAAGAATCAGTGCATGGAACGCGGACACGTGCTAGGTCAAGGTTGTTCTTACGTTAAAAATGTCCTTCAAAGTAGAAACACACTGTTCTCCGCAGCTGAAGCAGGAACAAAATGTTGTATGGAACGTGTATGACTTCTAGGTTAAATTGTATTCGCAAACCCAAGCAAAGTATTATCTAAACATACCCCTTATAACATAGTTTCAGTATTAATTTTATTTGTAAAACGTCAACCAAAGTATATTTCTTTATTTGGTAATAGCATTTAGGACGGGAAAGGAAAAGCAGCTATGCAGCTACAAGAAATCAGTAAAACTGTTATTAAGGTCGTTAGAAAAATATTTCTGCAAACTTCAGTGCACGAATTTCAATTAAACGCTATTCTAATTTTTCGCCAGAGAAAGTTGCATATCGTTGGGAATTTTATAAGAGTACATTTCTAAAAGTAATAAACTTTATTTTTGAGCACTTTTTTTAATTTAATACTCTAAATATCGATCAAATAATATCGATGTAAGTACGTACGTAAACGTAAGGTCATCTAAAAATGTGAAACGGTTCGGGCCAACGTTAACTAGAACGAGCACACGAGCCCTGAGGTCTGACATCATTTCTTGGATACCTACAACATGGCTTTCTATTATAACTTTCCATTATATTACGACTTATACTGTTCCCTACTTTGGCCTTGCAGTGCCGTGGGATCTGTGTGGCATTATAGACCCATTCTATAAACACCTCAATTTAAGGAAATATATTTGAAGTTGACAAAGATGGGTCAAAAATAGTTAGCGTTGTAGCGCTACGTATGATATGGCAACGCTAGAATCAAGCTAAATGGTGAATACATTCTTTGAACAATCATGAGTGGGCTGCCACGGCTGTGCTCTGTAAGCCTTTGCGTGACCGAGGAGAAATCACGTAGAAAAGACCCGCTGATTTCTTTGCCTCCAAAATCCTGGCTTGACAAAAGCATTTTAGAGGTTTCCTGACCGGAGTCTGTAAATAATTTACCTGAATAACACATCAGATTATTCAGCGCTTCTTTCGCGTGGAAGTAACAGAGTCATCCTATTTACTGCAAAGCAACTTGTCTACAACTCGTTCGCGAGGTAACAATGCAATGTCTATGAGAATTTTTTTTTTTTTTTTTGCTATTTTTGCCCTAAATTCTACTATGAGCCCTTAAAAAGGCCGCAGCAGTAAATTGGGCCATAACAAATTCTTCTCACAGTATAGCAGTCCATTGCCAGCAAATTAGTATTTTAAAGAGGACAAGGTGCAACTAAATTTTGGAGCGCAAGGCTTTTAGAATTTTTCAAAACTGTCCATAAAATTACATCTATACTTCTTGTTAAAGATTATCGGACGACGGTTATCTAATCGGACCCATGCGAGTCGGGGTTTCATCGATTAAAAATCTTGTCTCAGTTAGAAGGACTTTCGAATAAGATATACGCGTCTCTGCTGTAGCCATAATTATATCATCAGAAGACCCACCGGCCAAGGTTCGCCTAAACAAAATACACCGGCAAATGTCGAGTTCTGTTTCCACTATCACCATAGACTTTGACTTATTTAGAACTGAATTACGTGTGCGATTGCATTGTATGGGTCTCGCAGTGCAGAAGCTTTACGTCATAATTTCTATCGTAGACACTATGGACAATTTCAGTGTTGTGATTCGGTCCAGTCTCATGCATAACCCACAATGTCTGCGATCACCAGCATCATCCACTGCCCTGCCAACGAACGAACAGACGATCCATATGTGGAAGTGGCGAGATGATAAATAGCCTGCCGGCGCAAGAACAGACGAGAGCTAAAAACAGGACCGAAGGCTGAGATGCTACCGCGGCGTCCCTCGGTATGGTCTCTCTCTCTCTCTGTCTGTCCTACTGGGTTTCGTAGCCGCTCACGCCCTTCAAAGAGCCAGCTGATACTATTCGTATCCATGAGAACAGACACTATGTGGTCGTCGCTTTCGAGGAGTATCTAGGTAAAGAGGAAGAGAGTTGCGGATGTTTACCTCCATGGATAATGGATGTCTACGGTATGATTATAATTGCATTTGCGCCCACCTAATTGCGATGCGCACGATATGATTGGGCCAAGATTTTGAGTTAACCGTTCCTTACCTCTTTGTTGTCCACAGTGTCATGCAGCTACTCGAATATATGTGTAGACCTATGCGCCAATGACGTTGGTGGTGGACTGAGTAAGCGAGGTCAGAAGTTCTTGGTCAGCGATTAATTTGCCCTTCGGACGTTTAGAGGGACGATCGATATAGCGCAGCGTGCCGTTACGTTGTTGGGTGGGAGTAGAGAAATACGAGCTGGAGATCACTAGCCGCTGGGACGTTCATGTAAACGCGTAGGCTTGGAGGTTGCTCGCTGTGCTTATTACTGTATTGCGTGGTTATTTGAAAGCGGAATAATGGGGCCGAAGGCAGGGGCTGTAGGACGAATAATGAATGTATTACTTTGGCGCCTTGTTCCTCCAACCGTCAGTTCCTCCAACCGTTTCTCTTTCAGTCCGCACCGCCGGCCTCTTTCCATATATTTTACGTAAAAACGAGGGAAAAGTGGTGATGCTGTCCGCACCGTACAGCCGCTAACCTTCGTAAAACCGATGCGTAAAATACATCGGTCACTATGGCAATGCAATACTTGACTTGTACAAAATGTAAGCGCACTCGTCCAAAGTTCTGGATGCCAAGTCACTATTTTTTTTGCTTGAGGATGATTTGCTATGCGGTCTTCGTAACCGCCCCACAACTCGCAGCACTGTGCAGGGCCTATTTCGATTACTATATTGTAACGGCTGTTGTTTTCCCACGGTCATATGAAGGATAAGACAAGCAATGTCAGTGACATATCATAGTCGGGTGGCTTAAACCATAAAAAAAGACGAGAGGGCCGATTGCAACAAAGTTAACTGGAAACGATGCTGGATGCGTTAACATTGCTTACTACTCTTATCTCAATAGGTGCATTAATAGTCTACGTCGAGGCTCTTTATTCAGTATTTGTCTAGGACTTAACAACTAAAAAAAAAATGGAGAAATTTGCTAAATGCTTTTTATGTTGGGTTGGACCAAACATTGTCCAGCTTTTGAAATAAAATACCCCAGTTAATCTATTTCCGTAAATATCGTCGTTCTACTGAGACCTTTGTTAATGCTCGTAACCTGTCTAGATAGCTTCATGAATGGGGACAACAGACATTTCCATTTTCTTTTATTTCCAAGTTTGCCATGGTCCACAGTAGCGGATAGCTGTTGATGTACTTTTTATTTCATCTAACCTATATGGTGCGTAGAGAATTAAATGTTCACTCGTTTTAAATACAAATAGTATAGTGTCTGCCGAATTTGTCCAATATCAAAAATTGCTATTACAGCTCTTCTTCTGGCGGGTGCAGGAGAAAAGTCTATTCCCTAAGCCGTCGAAGCCCCGACACACATAAAGCAATTTGGTTGTATTCAAGTTTTACATTTCAAAACTTCAACACTGGATTTTGGTTCAGCTACGAATGTACCACTGCAGATCGGTGACATCCAAGGAGAGCCGAGGAACACGAAAAAAAGGTGGTAAGCACACATACATACGCACGCCTTAGTTGAGCGGCTGGCAAGCCAGCAGATAAAGATGCTCTTACCAACGAGAACAAGACGTGTAGTCTCCGACTCAGCAGGGGAAGATTCGCGCAATGACAACACGCAGACAGAAAGCAAGCGAGAGGGTGCAGTGATAGTAGCAGCAAAGATGTAGCAGCAGAGACCAAATCACTCGCAAAACTTCGAGCTTCAGCCAGAGAATCGAAAAAAAGAAAGACCTTACTGAAGCTCATGTACCGCCACCCCACTACCGTCGCCGCATTTTGATGAGAGAGAAAATTGGGGCAGACAACCAGCGGACAATGAATCTAGCGTACTGGCGTAATGCAGTTTTGCTGTTCGTCCATCTACGCGTACTGACAACGTTCATGTTCCAAGAGGTGTAACCTCAGAAGCTCTCTCAGCCATCCGATTTCGCTTTGCCGACCCTCGCTGCACTTGCTCTCTACACACAATGCCAATTGTAGAATATTAGCTGGCCAATAGCGTGTCGTTCAGAAACCGAGAACAGAACAGCTTAGCCTGCTACGTAGCTGATAAAAGTTGTGCCGATTCATGCTGCTATAATACATGCTCTATTTAAGCTTAGGGTCTGTATGTTACTGATGTGGGTTCTCGAACCCTTGACAGATTTCACAACATGGCGTATTCTCTCCTCTTAGTCCAGAAACGATTCATCGGATTTTGCATCAGGTCTCAGTCTCTCTCCTCCTTTTCGCCTTGCTTCTGTCTCTGTGCCTTGTCACGGGGGATCGCAGAGAGGGGGTTAAAAGTTGCTCGGAGTTGGACCTCGTTTTAATGACATGTTCTCCATTCCTTTGACATAGAATTTATCGGCGACCAGTAAGTGTACTTCTCCTCCTAAATGATATTATCTCGTCGCAGGAGTATGGTTGATGCAATGTCTTCATGCTGGCGACACGGTACCTTCCCGTAAAGTAAGAAAAGGGCCTAATCGTAAAGGGATGCCCTTTTGTCATCATTACAGCTTCAAAATACAATACATCTAGAAGTATAGGGCTGTTTAGAGGGTTGCAGAAGGATGTCTGAGTTTTCTTGAGAAAAAACGGCCTCTTTAAGCTGATAGCCGAATTCGGAATTGTTTGCCAGTGGGCTTCTCAACTTCGATGTGGCATGCCACGATTCTCTCTCTCTCTCTCTCTCTCTCTCTCTGACGACACAGCTTAAGAGTATGCGGCCAATCTGCTTAGACCCTTGCCAAGCATTCTACGTATTTGAACGTATAACACCAGCACTGAAATGTAAATAATCGAACCTTTTTAAATGTATACGACTTACCGCATAGCTGTCATTCAAACTACGGGTGACAGTTATTCCGGACGAGTAAATATAAATATTCGGTGCAGGCCGATCTTTTTTTAACGTGGCACTGAAAGGTGTACAGCAAACAACTGGGCAGGCTCCCTGAAGTTCAATTGTAAGGTGCAGCGGCAGTATCGGGCCTAAAGTTCGAAACATTTTATATTTATTCAATTCGCTTCAACTAACGGCAAACTCTACACCAACGAAGTTAGAAATCTCGCCTCAATGCGACCATGTTACCATGATACTGAATTTTAGAAGACTGTGTTTTTAAAGAAGTGTTCTCTCTTTGGCAATGTCAAGGTGTTTTTATACGTTTTTTGCATAAACGTATCGCACGTTGTTTTCCATTGCCGCTGTTCATCATCCCTTTCATATATAAAAGTGCGGCAAAAACCAATCAACACATTAATTAAAAAAAGAAGAGTATTTACAATTTACACAAGACCAACCTAACAAGGCATGCTCATTCAGCGCGTCTTAAACCATACCTCAAAAATAGCAGTGGTCTAAATTCCCTTTTAAGTCTAAATCTGCCTATGCTATCGAAACGAGACTTCACTTTGCTGTACTGGTTCGGCATTACCTTTCGACACCAGAGGGTAAAAACAGGTCGATCTAATTCGACCGACGGCCCGGCTTGGTCGCTCGGTACCTTAGGACTAACGGTGTTGAAACGCAACTCTCTCTGGATGGCGCCGGTTCCCTTCTGCTTCTTCTAACACAGCACACTGCACGTTTGTCTAGCTTACCACGCTCTCACATTCTTTCGAGAGATTTGAGGCTTTCGTCGATTCCGTTCTATACAAATCCAATCGACTATTTGGCGTTTTCAGAAGAATACAAATACGAGTATCCGGCTCTGATCCTTTACGAGTTTTCATTTTCGTTCGTGCGGCCTGGGCCAACTGTCGCCTGCAACCTACGGCCAAATATGTTTTACTTCCCTATTCCTTTCTCGTATAATATACAACCTATCGAAATTCTACGTAATCCTAGGCATGCGTACCTGATACAGATGACGCAGTGTGCCCAGTGAAATTGGGTTTAGCCTATCCAGCTCCTGGTTACGATCCTTCACTTTTCAGCTGACGTGTCAGCATGAATAAACCCTTACCTGAACAGGCCACGCTACCCTTGTAACGCTTGTTTCACTGCATTGGCCTGTTTATCATAGGAATCCTTTCGCTGTTTCTAATTGCTTAAATGTCATGCGATTATTACTGCTACTGACAATAATAGTAGCTTCCGATAGTCTAGCTAGTGAAACGTCATGGGTCGGGTGACAATTTTGTCACTTTGTGATGAAGAAATTCGATCAGAACGCCCAGGTTGTTATATAATCTCAAATGGAATCTTCACTTTAAGAATTCCCAGCCCTGGGAGCGCAGTCCTGGCGTCGGTGCAATATTTCAATTGGATTGAAACTGAATTCTATTCGACCATTTTCCGAAAGAATGATGTGAAAACAAAGTGCAACATATGTGCATGTATGTATGTATGAAACCAGTACGCTTTGCATTAGTATAGTTCTGTGTTCTGCGCTCTTCAAGGATTGCTTCATATGACCATATGTTTCTGTTAGCGCTCTAAAGCATCGATGTAAGTAGAGGTGCATTAGGGAAACTGCAATTACTGAACCTCACAGGAAATTTTTACGGGGTTTTCCTCGTATGCTGAAGTTCGCAAATAAGCGCTTCATAGGGAAGGAAAGCTGCTCGTTTTCATATGCTTAGCCTCCAGTGGTACAGTGAGCAGAAACTGATGCCAAGCGACTATTCTCTCAATTTCAGATTTGAAGGACTGTTGAGGAACTTTTTTTAGCAACAACATAAAATCCATGCTGCAGTCCTTGGTGCTACTAGAATACAGCTGGAAATAAACAGGATGTTAGGCTCCGACGAAACTTAGAAGCTCTCCAAATAAAAAAAAAAAAAAAAGCATGGTAACTCGCAAATGTAAGAATCTTATTCAATGTAAACCTTCTTGTTTAAAAATGATTGGTACAACAAGAACGTAATGTGCGTACAGGTGAGCTTCTGCACGTTGTGGTACAGCAGATTTTGTCAAGAATGGGTTCAATTAAAGGTAACGTAGAACTCGTTGACAAAGAACAATCGAAACTTATGGCACAGACCAAATAAACCATAGAAACTGAATAACCCTCTCGAGTGGGTAATTGCAGTCCTTTCTAAGTGGACCACTGTTAGCTTTCTGCATCTTCTGCTGCCATATAGACCTGACGGGCTTAGAGCGGCAGCCTATCTTCGTTTAGTCCAAAAGAGCACTGTTACTACCAGCTGAACATCGACGGTCCATCTGAATCTAGTGATCCTCCTTTATGAGTACTGCGTTAGCAATGCTGGAAATAGTGGTGCCAGATGGGGTCAAGTGCCGCTCACCTGGACTCATACTTCATGTTCCACAATTTCAGTAAAGTAAGCAACTGCGCGGCGAAAATGATGGTAAAAGCGGGACCTATCTATGGTGATGGTGCGGGTACTTACCGGATTTCTCGAGTGGATACCGAGTAGGAGCCAGCGGACTCCCCGTTTCAAGAGTATATAGTACACATGACTATAGGCTGCAACCGGCTAGTAATCCAACACTATATTGGGTTGCTAAGTGAGGAATAGGCAAACCTAGTCGAGGTAGGCAGAAAAACGTCACTATCGTGTTTATATCGGGGCAGTCGTTATTTTCATGGCGGGGCAAGCGGTAGATAGGATAGAACAGGGACGAAACTGGATAGGGTAGGGGCATGTTGGCTAATTCCTTACGCGCTCTGTTGTTCGAGAGTCACCCTAATACCTCCTCCGGCCGCTCCCGTAATGATCATAATGATTAGATGGGATCAACGTGATCGCCAGCTGTGTACGGGGTAGGAGGCGCACATGCAGTATTGCAGGCGATGCCCTTCATCCCTCTATGAAAGTAGCAAGTCGACATACGTGTCTTATTAGCTAAAGCGAGCAGTTCAACTAAAGCAACACACACAATCTACGACAAAACATATAAGATTACTGAATTACAGCTCTAAAGACTCAACTTGTGTCCTGTCATCAAATATTTGATCCTTCAGTGGAAATCCGAACGATGGTAAGAGCTATGAATATATCTATAATTTTTTCTCCTGTTCCCTTATTTCAGATTGCCCGTTTCAGATTAAAACAATAGCTGTTCGGAGCTTTTTTTCCGGAAAGGAGAGCTGAGGGTCGCCGATTTAAGAAAAGCCTCAGGAAATAACGTAGTAATGATTGAAGACGCGGGTCGCACGTAGATGCTGTTTTGTACTTGTTGACTGATTGCAGTATCTATCGGTTTGTCCTGCGGGTTTCCGTGCGGTTAAATTGTATTATATCACACTGTTTATTTTTAGAGTATATAAATAACCTCAAGGCGCTTGCTGGTGTCGCTTACAAACAATCTGAAGAGGCAAAGTTGGCCAAAAGTCTTTCAAATAAATAGGGTGGCGCAGGGACAATTCGATTTACAGCATTTCCTACAACGATCATTAAGAGTTTCTTATGGCGTCTATTGTCTACGTACGTACGTTTCATATACGGACTCATACCAGCATTGGTATATTCGAATGTATATAACCTTGTGATTATGTTTTAACAATTTCTATATTTTGATTTTTGACACGGGAATACGCCTCGGCAGAGTCTACAATAGCCTGTTTGACATGATCTTATGCTTGTAAAACAGGTAAATATGCCGGCATGGTATGCCGACATTTATTATTGCCGATGGGTACGACAGGCGTCATCAGCTGACTTGTACTAATGTTTCAAATAAGTTTATTCATCGTTCGTACAACTGTCACCTCATTATACACGGTGGAAACGAAACCATACTATCAATGGGCGTTTCTACTTCATAATGATATACTGCTCGGCCGATATCTGCGTATATCTGTACAACATAGTTGCTTCATTAGAGAACGCCGCGATCCCCTTCTGATTTCCATATTCGATTCGAATACAATTCTTCCAATACTAGCTGAGAAAATAGGGAAAAGCGAATGCTGGGCTCCTGATCGTGCACTACTGCGATGATATACGTAAGCGGGGTCTCGGCAAAAGGTACTAATCCAAAGTGACCGCTGTAGTTAAGATCGTTTTTAGAGATCGACATGAACTACTCGACATGACCATTTCCAACATACGATCGCATCGTTCAGGCACATTCGGAATTCTAACATGAATACCACGCCTGAAATATCAGTCCAGATCCCTGTTTCTCCGAAAAGACCTTGCATGGTTATAGGCGGCCAATTGGTGTATACGGCTGTGCACGCGTGTGTGTTTGGCTGTTTGGAGGGAGGTTGTGAAGTCAGCAGTCAATGAATCGACTTAGCATCAAGCGCCGTCAGTACTGATGAACTTGGTCGAGGGGCAGAAAAGTGCGGAATCCATCCATCTGACTATCGAACACCGTCGTCCACCGCCTCCTCAATTTCCTCCGAATGTACCGAGATTCAAGAGAACCGACAGAGGCCCGTTCTCATAGGACGCCGCCGCACTGCAGCCATTAGGAAACCGCTCCAGTCCGCGAGGTCCTATCGAGTCGTCGGCCAATTGAGTAAACGGTGCGACTTTGAGATCGCCATCGAGGCCGCCTCGATGAATACCGAGTTACCTACCCTCTACGAACAACGACCACCAACATTTTTATGCTTCCGCTTTCTAGCGGCGGTATTTTTGTTAGCAGTCAAACGTACCTAAGTCCTCGTATCATGCTGTGCTCTCTAACAGTGCACAAAAGTCTCCTCTCAGAATGTCTTAAATCTTATTTCCCGAGCGTACGTCTCATTCACTCGCTCTCAAAAAGCGGTGATTCTCAGACGACTCGAGCCTACGGAAAGAGAGGATTGAGAGAGAACCTGGAGGGGTTTCGACAAAACGCCAGCGGTACTGGAAAGCGAGCAGGCGTCGTTCGCTATGGAGGGACATCCTCCAGTCGGCTCGGCCTGTCTTCTCTGTGTGACTTAGGCGCAAAAAAAGGACAGGCGATGCAGAGCGACCCTTTTTCGGAATCAGTCAGGTTCATAGCAGGTCAGATCCGCGATGCAGGAAATGAGGTTCAGAGCTCTTGCTTCTTTCGCTTAAAAACACGGTGCAACGCAGAATGGTTCTAAAATTTATCGTTACCTTAGACTGGCGACATCATATTAGAAGGTAGGTTAGTATACCAGTATCGATACAGTCCAATAGGTGGTGCAGGCGTAGAATGAAGAATTCGCTTCTGTTTGTTTTAATACTCAAAGCAAATATTCAACATTTGCAAAAATTTCAGCCATCTAAGCTGAGCAGCTTCGACTTTTTCTCAGTTTGGCTTTGCCTCTTGAGCATTGAACAAGAAGAAAAAACACGTCAAAAAAAGGTGGATGGGAAGGTAGATATTTTCAAGAAGCGGCGTGACAGCACACACGGTATACGTAAATTACGTGGTCGGTGTGACAGTTGGATCCTGTCCCACCGCCCATAAGCTAGAAAAGAAGAACGACGTTTTGAAGGCGAGCGCTGGCAGGAAAGAAGGACACAGTCACAGGAGCAGACCAGGAAGTCAAACCGAAGGGGACGAAGCGCACAAAGTTAAGTACCGTTGGAAGACGGGAGGGCTCGCTTCAAGACGTCTTCTCTATTGTATAAAGAGCTAAGGAACATCTATAAGGATAAAAAAAAGTGAGACGGTAACTAGAAGATTTGCATGTTTGGAAGAAAAGTACATGTCCGGACCCAAAACAAGCTATCCGGTTTTCCTGAATCGGGAAATGCGTCCCAGTGTGCGTAGCAGTTATACGGGCCATATAATGGTACAAAAACATAGCGACGTTTCCAGCGAACATGATTAATGCTAATACAGGATGAAGTGACAGTATTTTGTTTACTGTTTGACGTTTACCTGCCGTCCAGCATGAGAGCGCAACGTTGGTGTTATCACAAAAATTCAGAGTGATGGGTTACATTTATGTCGTTATCTTGTATTCTATTTGATTGTTAACGATGAAAAAAGGGGTCATTGAATACTTCGATGATTGATAGTTAATCCTCTACAGATAATAAGATCTATAATTTCTATCGCAATTTTCTGTAGTCTGCCTATTTGTTTCAATACCATTGTAATCTGTGTACACGCATTTAGTTGAATTCAACATTTTCACAATGATAAGCAACTAAATATAAGCTTAATTTATTGCAAGGTAATGTGGATCACTGTTGCTGATCTCTTTGTAACGCTTAACATATGTTCCATGTACAGTGCTGTTGATATGCCCTTCTCATAGGACCGGTGAGTTGTTCAATCGGAACTGTTGGGCTGTTACAAGCGACTTCGAAATTCAATAAGTTCTGAACTAGTCTAGTTAAAATGACGATTTTTACTTATTTCTACGCGTCTGTCTCAGAACTTACGCAGTTTTCGGACGGTCATATCCTTATCGCGTCTCACGTGGAGTTTCTTTATCTATACCTTCCCGAATAAGTCGACAGTAGAATATGCTTACCCAAAAGTTGCTCTTCTTAGGGCAGGGACAGCCCCGTGATTACACAGACTTAGATCGGGAAAATCGGCAATTTGAGGTTAACGTTGGACATTCTTCTGCTCGATCCGGAAAGCAATTGGCGATATGGCCAAAATTTTCAGGCTGTGTGCCCTCGGTTGCCGCGACAGCGTTCCATGCGCCTCTTGAGGAAATCAAGTTATCGGGCTGCATTTATCTCTTCGTTCTCAGCGAGTATCCCATAATAGCAGATGCCCCGGGTGTCTATTGTCAGTGTTACCATCACCTGATGTCCAAACCTAATGGACACTCCCACCAAACTTGAATGTAGCCTTTTTGTTTTCATTTTTATCTTTTCTCGCCTAGTTCTTGCCCGGGACCTGAGATACAACCATGTAATTTCTATGGCGATCATATGCTCCAAGCAGATTGTTTGCTGACTAAAATTCCCCAAGTTGCACATTTACGCCGAACGTATTTCCAAGTGACCTGAAGCCAATTCCCGGGAAACCCAGTTTTCTCATTATAAATATTTGGTTAATGATCCTGTAACACGTTGAATATCAAATACCAGTGAGCTCTCAGACTTCAAGCTCTGCTTTAGTGGAAAACCTCCCCGGTTAAAGCAATGCGTTGCTGTCCTTCGGGCCCCGACATCTGGTCAATTCGACATTCGAATCTCCGCTCTTGAAACGTTGGCATGTACTGTGTTTTTGCTTGAGGCTTTGTTTCCTAATATACTTAGCATTGCTTTTCGAAACTACAATGTATTTTTATCTTTCGCACGCGTTTCTTTTTTTTTTAGAGTAAACTCCATTAATTTTTACGCGCAACCGTTTAGAAGACTGCAGTATTTGTTAGCGTAATTTGGTCTGACAGTAACATGTACTTCAAAATTCGGCGGGCTTCGCGATTGAATAACCGCGAAGTTCGTCGGATTCGCTCGCAACAGTTTAATATATTGCTAGTACATAATCGCGAGTATAGGCGTCGTTCATGGTTGTTTCACTCATTACTCATTCGAGCGGCATTGAATGAAGTGAATTATTGATCATGTTGAGAGCTAGTTGATGCCACATCTATAGAGTCTGTTCACGCTCTACGTATTTGGGTATTTATGGCTAATATCTAAAATGAAGCAGCTAGTTGTCTGGTAGACGAAACAACAACGAAAAATATAAATTTCTATTGGTTACGCTTATTAATATACGTGTATAGCGAGTTTTCGTTGACTCTTAAGTTTGTCCTTTTCCGGTTTCGACTAGTCTTGAAGGGTTGGCCTAGTGCAGTGCAGCCTTTTTGCTTCAAATGTGATTGGCCTACTCGATTCACATCTGGGCAGTGTAATAGAAATGTTCTATGTTGATAGCGTTCATAATGTCGATTTTTAAATTCGGTTTATCTTCCAGCTGCGGTTGAGTGGCATGTCGCGTCTCACTTGGGCATTCTCATCTTTTAAACTTATACGTTTTGATCAATATGGCAAGTTGTATTTGAAATAAAGTGTTCGTTCGTAATATGGGTCCTTTTTACCTCTTCCAATTTCAGAAGCTCAAGAACTGCTCTCAGTTTTGTGTCTAGAAAGGTCTCCGCTAGTGTCCTTTATTCAGATTTAAAGAGATCTAAAGGACATTACAAATAGGTCACGAGCCAAATCCAAATCGTTTATATGTCGTAGTCCTTTGTAATTCCTTTTAACCGACATACTCTCATGCCACTTGGCTGTGTTTGCCCTCACCATGCTGTCCAGTCACGATTAATCCTTGAAGACCTGACAAAATCTGCCAGTATTCATGCTGTAAATTGGAGGCCATTGTTAGTTACGTTTGTGTATGAGTTGCTAAAGAGTATGAATTGTTATGCCTGAGGCATGCTTCGTCTAATTTTCGAGCTACAGATCGTTCTCGTTCCACCATCTGGATGACATTATTTTTGGCAGCCATATTCTCATGTCTAGCGTACGAGTTTTCGAATATCGGGCCATTTGCAGGGTCACAGAGGTGTTTAAGAATCCTGGCCTAAATCAATGTATAACAGAGTTTTTTCGTCGTCGTTCATAGAATCTGTCCTATTGTCTATTAGATCAGCGTACTCCGGTTCTCCAGGGATCAGTTTAGAAGAGCTTCAAAGTTCCGAGCGTCAATCACTGTTATTGTAATAGTAGCCTATAGTGGAATAGTAAGTAAACGTCGTTGCAAAAATATCCAGTTAGCTGAAGCTAATGTGGTGGCACAAAGGTTTCAACACGAGAGCTACTGGAACACAGTTGATCTCTCATAAAAAATTGAAGTTCAACTGCTATCTTACTATAGCAGTGATTGGTAGATATCAATGAAAATAATAGGGAAAAGGTAATCATTTCCTTATAAAAGATACCTAAGACGTTGATCGACGAAAGGTATCTAAAGACTAAAAAAAAGACGTGGAGCATTAAAAAGCTCGTTCAAAAAAATGCCATGGCTACTTACGAAATGCAACGTTATGGTAAAACAACAACAATATTTGTCTAGTTTTTCTAACTTAACTAACTGTAATGTGTCAACAATATCATATTCATGCTAGTAAATAATAGAAAATGAGGAAAAAACGCCAGTTCTGACTCTAAACCCAGTAACCAGAAATTTTCACCTCTGTCAAACGATCTCAGTTCTAAGAGATTTAGATATATAAGTTTATTTAGTCAGATGGTCAGTCTGACTATTGGGACAACGAGGGTTCCGAGGTTTTCGATACCAAATGTACAAAAGGATTCACTTAAGTCATCCTCTCATGTACAAGCATACGCATACACGCATCGCACGCATGCGTGCATCTCACAGTAGGTGAATGAAGAAATGGCTACCTCTTGTAGCGTCCTTTTACAGTTACCACGAGTTGGAATACTTGCCTTCTTCCCAATGGTAAGCCAGTTATTGCTGACTAAAACATCACCATTGGCATATACTACACGGTGCCGCACAAGAGGCATGTAATGTCCAAATTAGGAAAGTGTTAAATATATCGTTGTTATTGTATGATCTATAAGTAAAAGTTAAGTGGACATTGCCAGTTCTTAGCCTGAGTTATCTACAACTTAAAATTTATGAAGTTTTACCCTGAGCATACGTTTTCAATAAGCATATAAATTTAGTCGTGTGGCAAAAGTACCTGTTGAATGATCTGCGGGTAGTAAAACCATTGCTATTGCTGCTTTAGTTGTGAAGAGAGTATGTACCTTTAAATACAGTATAGGCATAATATAAATAACTGAAACTATCTCTCGCATTTTTAAGTGTCCAGCTCAAAAAATTTACATTGCTGGCATAGGTTTTAGGACGTCTGAGTTATACAATGCAACATCAGATTGATGTACCACTCTAGCATTTACCGATTTCAAAAAGATACACTCAAAAAACGTGCTGTCTGTGTTACGCTCTAATCGGCAAAATTTACTGAAGCCTTACGTCTGTTGCACCTCACAACTTAAACTACTTGCCGCCATCGGTTGCAGCGCACCTGGCATATCCAAGAAAAATGTTAGCTGAAATCGAAATGAACTTAGGTAAGGACCCTTCTACCTTAGGCCATTAGCCTGGCTATGTCTGTTCCGCGTCTTTGCCTTCTGTGCCTATGCTGGTCCGATGGCGTATGGCCATCGTGCGTCCTGAAACAGCCACCCCATCTCCATCGACCCTGTAAGTAGAAATAGGCGCAAAAGCGAAGGGATCCGGCAGCTGCTGCTGCGGGTATTGCCCTCGTGCTGTTCTGTCTGTGTGAGTGCTCCGCTTCAACAGTACAATGGTAGCGTCGCTGTTGAAGAAGCAAGATGCAGGTCGACGTTCACCGAACCGACAAATACAATTGGGCCTATAATGGTCTCGAGGAGGCAACTGTTGGCTATTTGAGGGTCCAATAGCTTTGTGGTTTCAAGCTTTTCTACCGAGTAGAAGGCTGAACCGGGGGCCGCGGAACAATAAGGTATTGTTGCGTGTCAACTGACTCAGAAGTGCCACCGCTTCTCACTGGGTTTGGGCTGCATCGCACTGAACAGGTTACATTTGCCAGGTTCGGGAACTGCGAGAAAACGTAAAGGTTGCTGGACATCTTTTAGCCGCATTTAAAACCTTCTCCGTTGTTGTGTAGCTATTAGTCATATAGCTCGAATAAGGCCTTATTAAGCCTCGTCTGGAATTCATATTGTTATTGTACGTACTATAATAAGTATTGACTTATGTATGTGCACTTACTTATTACTTTTATAACAGTAGAACCTTTTCTGTATACGTATTCGAACTATGTGTATTTGAATCGCAGATGAGTTTCGTGGCAATAAGGAGCTTGTTTTATCGCCTTACCAACGATCTGTTATCAAGATAGACCTTATAAACAAAGTTACACAGTATTTGTTAGCATTTTATTATGACTGCGAGATTAGAAGTGCAGAAATATAGAAAAAAAAAAAAACTTGTTATTATTAGCAAGTATTCGTACTCAGTGGCGTCAACATCACCTTGAGAGTACATATTTTTCGCTTGCATATCAAGCAGAAACGTCTTGTGGCTCAGATTGTGCGTATCAAAGTAAAGAAGCTAGTCCACGTATTTTAGAAGGAACGAATGCTTACTGCGTATTATGTGGGTATGATGTACTAAGAACGCTACAAACTAGGTTCTATCAAAGATGCGTACAGAGATCGAAAACAGGAAACATATCAAGGGAACACCTAAGGGGAGCAGGTCCAGGAACATAGGCTAAAGGAATTCTTCGTAGTAAAGTCAAATCTGTCCGCCGGTTACGAAACGCGTTACTAGAAAATGAAAAATAACTTATACGATTTTAGATGAGATAATTGAATCGCCCGGGTCCATAGTTCTTACTAATGAGCTATTATTACTTTGCAAGCGTCAATGTAGCTGTAACAGGGCGAAAAAAAAACGTATGGTTTCAATAAATTATTTTTTGTAGTAAATCATTTTATTTACAAAAATTAGGTACTACAATACAAATTCGAATGTATCTAGGTAATCTTTTTTATAATACAGGTGCGTTTCTTTGCGGTATTCTTAGCCGTGATTGTAAACCTATCTATGGCTAGTAAATAGTATATATATACTTATATAAGAGACTATAACCTAAACCGTACGAAATTTAAACTAAACCTAGTAAAAGTTCCTTTTTTCGTTAGAAGCGCTAGTAATTACCTATATCTGCTTTAATTAGATTGTTACAATTTTACCTTTTAACTCTTCAACGACTGAAAAAGGTCTATTCTTGAAGTCGTTGTTATTCTCTGAGAAACGAATTTTTGCCTTTACAGTTACTACGCTGCCAAACATAACGCTTCCACTTTTTGCCTAATTTAGGCCCTCTTATAAAGCACAGTACAGCAGTTGCATCATTCGTATTTAAAGCTGAAAAATTAGTCTATATTTAAAGACACTTTTAGTTTTTTTTGGGGTCCTCGGAGGCCTACTACTATATTTAGCCATTTGCTTTAAATTCATGTACATTAGCATATTATTAATATATGCAGATAAAATTTTATTATGTACTGAATTCCTACTTCTCCGTTCCGCTCCGAGCAAATAACTTCGACCCCAATCCTTCTGCATAATTCACTGGCAGAGGATACAGGTATGATGCAAATGTACATCTAAAAGTATATTGACAGAACGTAATAACTTTGTTATTAGGCTTATCTTGTTATCGGTGGCTTTTTTTTATCTCGCCATTTGCCCGCGTCCCCCATTCTTTCCGTTTTTCCGTTCTTTCCATATCGATTCGTTTATCAACTCTCTAAATATGTATATTTATCGATGACAACACTGGGAGTGGTAGGCAGCTGTGTTCGCAAATAGGCACCAGCGATGAATGTAGCATTTCCTGCGTTGTGCATGCAATGTCGTTTTCTTGCCCTTCCGTTCGTTCGTTTTTTTTTGTAGCGCGGACTGTTCCTCGAATTTCCCAGTAGTACTTTTCTGGCTTATGCTTTTTCGTTCCCTCTTTCCCCAATGCCACCGTTGCAGCTGAAAGGACGATATCAACGGCAACAGCAGTTGTCGTTGTTGTTGCCATTGCGACAGCATTCTCCCATTCGCGAGTACTCTTCTCATTCAGTAGGCGTAGTAGCACCATCAGCATCAATGCTTTGTCCTCAGGGAACGAACTGTCGAAGTGATATGACGAGAGCTCAAAATCGCTAACGCGCCAAAAACTAGAAGTGGTACCGGGAGCCGAAACTGAAGACGCCGATGACGAGGGGTCTCCGGCATCAGTTTTTACCCGGGAGTTTGCGACAAACAGCGCGCTGCCAATGAGTTGCCCTTTGTGGTAGAACCGTTGTTGGCAAACTTCATAGGTATTCTCGTCCATGGATCTTCTAATTTTCCCGACAGCAGTCTCTACGCACGGTCTCTCATGTAGTTTTGCTCTTCCTAGCGATAAAAGCTGCTCGCAAGGCTACTGCTGCTGCTTCCATTGCGCAAGTTCGTGCACACACGGACAACAGCAGCAAAAGCCCTGCGAGCAGCATCAGACCCTAGAGCAAAGCCCCCGATAGCACCAGCCTGTGCCGGTCTGTCTGAGCTACCGTTCCCTGGCCTGACCCAGCCTGCGGGTTGTATGTCCCCTAGCCCAATCTACAAACCCATAGCTGTACTAGCACAACACCACACGATCTAGTAGCCAACGTGATGGAGGACTGCTAGCAACCTGGCTCTTCCTGGTCGTCCGATCGGACCCGTCTTGGCTGTTGGCCCGCCTCAGGCACCCGGTGGCTCTCATAGAGGGTAAGCGACTCTCTACTCTGGGACTTCCTTCCCGTCTCCTCCTTTTCCTGCTTCATCTTTTTCGTCTAGTTTTGTTCCCTACACAGTCCGCTCAAGTCGTTTCTCCGATACTACTCATTCCGGTACCATTCCTCCTAGCACAAGCCATGGTATTCGCTTCCTTCCCTGGAGTCGACATCTTGTCGCCGCTGCCGCAGTCTCCCGGTCGATCTCTTTGTCGACTCTTTCTCGTGCTTTTCTCTGGCTCGCTGCGCCTGCTTGCCTGTGTTAGGTCTTCTGCCTTCACCTGGATCCTTTGCCACTTTCGCTCGCTTTGGTCACCCAGACATCCCGAGCTGCCTGCTCTTTGCCTTTCTCAACCTTCCTTTCCGCGGTCTCTTCACTTTTTTCCTTACTGGCCAGTCACACATCAATTCATTCTGTTCGACTGGTCGATTTCCCATTTCTTTATCTTGCCATTCTATCCCGCTATTGTTCCTTGCCTAGACCTTCTTATTCGCCCATATATAAACGCTTCTCAACACAAGAGTGCGACTCTGACACCCATTTCGAGGACGACGAAAAAACATACTAATATGGTGGTTGCCGCTTTGTTCTATAAGTAAGAGGTAACTGTCCATATAATTAAATCGCCATACAGCGGGTAATGAAAAGACAATATAACGATAAAATCAAGGGTTGAACGGCACAGAAGAAACTCATTATATTTGCGAAATCGCGAAACTACTACGCTCTAGGTTGAGTTTTAATCCCGATTCCCATATTCGTTAGATCCGTTAGAGCATGCAGACGATTAGTGGCATAAGCGAATCTCGTTTTCTGAATATTAAATTTGGTTATTTCCAGACTTCCTTCGTCCAGACGAAACAAATCAGTGTTCGCAAGCCTGGCTCATCTGAGCTGCACGCTTTATATTGGGTGGTATAATTAGTTTCCGCACATTATTTACTTAATGGAAAATATTACATTTTATATTTCTGTGATAATACATTAAATGTTATGTATTATCCTCTGTCATTATTAACGACTTTCTACCGTCTTTCCGTCAACGGATTTAGACCATCTCGTCAAAGGGTACCAGGTTTTGTCTTTCTGAGCCACCGCTTAAGTTACTGACGCGTGTCGAGAGATAAGGTCACGAACATAATGGCCCAATGAAGGGAAAAGGTAAAAATCCGTCCACGCTAGGTCAGGAAAATGTAGAAGGTGTGCCAAACTTTCGTTTGAAGTTGAGGATGGCAGTTCTGACGATGTTTTTGTTTACTCTGTGAGGCCTCGCGTTGTCATGGAGAAAGATGATCTAACCATATTTGTCAAGTCTTTTCTGTTAAATAGCTTGAGTCGAGGTTAACAGCTTCATAACAATGGTTGACACAATGCAACCAGATTAAATCGTTAATTAAAAAAATTAAGAAATTAAGATGATCAGCTGTTTAATTCGCAAGAAGTAATTTTCAGTAAATCAGGCTCCAACGTTCTGCCAAACGCAAAACGTAACCTCTGTTGGCCGAAGATCTCACTGGAGACCGGGCCTTAACTCCTCTCCTGCAACTACCGGACACACCGGCGACAATCCTATATCAAAATCGGTTATTATAGCCGTGTGACGCTCTATACCAAACCAGATATTCAAATGCAGTGTCAAGTCACAATTCCTTTTTGGTTACAGAGGAATCACACGATACCCAAGGCCAATGTTCCTGTGTAGACCTAAGAAACCTGAGGTGCTTGATGGCGATCGTACAATTGCAGCTAATCTTTTCGACCAGTTTTTTGTCCACCGTCTTCCTTAAAAGTGCCCTCTAGTAGTCGTCATCGAGCTTGGACAGTCGACCAGAGTGAAAAGGTCTTGGATACCATCTTCAGACTTGCCAAGCTACTCCTGAGCTGTCGTTTTAGCGATAGAGTCGTTGTCGCACATCAGGCAAATGCCCCGGGCTGTTTCGGCAGCGTCTTGGCATTGACGAAATGCAGGATATAGAAAGTGACAAAGATGGACTGTCCACCTGAAACATTTTCTTTGAGGAATACTTTAGAGTTGAAACAATTCACAACAAACCATTGTTACAGGACGCTGATAAAGCAGGAAGGGCACTTTTGAACGGTATATCAGAAGTAAACAAGTAAAGGAACGTAGGAATAGGAAGTTTTTCTTTCAGACTTAATAGCTACAAGCTCATCTACGAATATGATGTTTATTGCTGGATATAGATGCAACGTACCAAGGTGATTGGATTTGAAGAGGGTTATCTATACTGCGTGAATAAAAAAGAATTCCTTATCAGTTCATTGAACGTAGAACTTATTATTAAAAAGGTTTAACATGTAATAAGAAACAAATCATTTGGCCTTCCACAGGTTCTCGTTTAAATTGTAAAGGGATTTTTCAGTAAAAAGGATTTATGTCGTTTTGTGGAATTCGTATTTTGAGTCTAGAGCTGAATCTAAGGTACGGTACTACTGTAGCAAAAAGCGGTGCATGCTTCTTTGGGGCATCTCGATCCAATTTGGCTTTGCCCCGGATTTTGTTCCACCCGGTTACGGTTTTGTCTAATGTTGAACACAGGTCCTAGCCACATTTCTGACCCTCGCAGTCGTTTCAGCCTTCATATAGAAGATGACGGAATCTAAAATGTCGCACAAAATGCAGCAACACATCTTCTCATGATCTCCGTTATGACACGATACACAACTTCTAAGGTAGTCTAGTCCTAGGAACTCCATCCACACCGTTAACTGTTATTCCCGCAGGTCGTGCGTTCTACTTCTCGACGATGCCCGTTTCCGTTCGTCTGTCTATTGTTTATGGATCCTGCCATTAGCTCCTGTCAGGAATGCTGACTCAATCAGTGATTGTTCGTTGCCGGAGATCATGCGTCAAAGTTGGCCTACTCTTCAGCAAAGTATATTGAGAGCGGCTCCGAATAATAAACATGTAACTCGGTAAACCCTAATAACATTCTGCTAGTGGAATCGGTAAGAATTACACAGATCGTGCTAACTTTGTTTAGTTTGCAAGACCTGTCCCCTGCCATGTGTCCCGCCTGTCGCTGTTTTTGTTGACGTTAGGTCGTCACGGGAATCATGTGCTTCGCTTACACTCAACATCACGTCAAAACGTTTCCGTGATACACGTACATAACCTATGGCTAATTCACTGTCCGATAAATGTCAAAAAGTCTTCATATTTGGTGGCCGTTATATCAAGGTGAATATGATGTACCAATTTTTTTACTGTTTGAATTAGGTTAATAACAGCTTGGTGAAGTACTCTGTGATCAAGAATTCTTAATTTTAGTTTTATTTCCTGCTGAATCGCTTTAACCTATTCAATAATTTTTGCAAATCGGAATAGAAGAAATGAATTCAGCTACCTCCCTGCTTCTAAATTCATAATTCCAGTAACATCTGTAGTTCTGAAGTAAAACTATATGCGTTATATGATGGTCCCGTCACAATAATGAAGCTAGTAATGCTCTACCAAATATCAACTTCAGTTAAAAAGAGCTCACAGCAGATTTGTAGGTAAAAGGAATCCAAGAAGGACATCCTTACGTCCAAACAGTTTTATGTCTCACTGGGTGACTGCGAAAAGCTATTATGAACATTTGCGAAACGTAACCAAATAAACAATTCATTCTGGTGTAAAATTATCACTACTTAAAACTCAGGTGCTTACTCTCTCTCTCTCTCTCTCTCTCTCTCTCTCTCTCTAAAAAAAAATCGTAATGTCCGGTTTATAAACATCGGAATCTGTTACCGTACCAAAAAAAAAAAACTATAAGCATTTAAGTAAAATAGAAGATAACTATAATTTTATGTGACTTTTCAACTTTTAGAAACAAGTGTATTGATCTTCGGAAAATAGAAAACTTAAAATACATGTTGAGCTACTTTGGGTTAGCAATAATTGAATAGTGCATGCAACAAGATCTGTTAAAACATTGTTCTTATGAAATGTTAAATCAGACCATATAACTTTTTTTTTTAATCTGCTTAATGTGACCATGTCTACTTAATTTGCGCCAATATCAGCGGTAAACGCTAATAGGCATCTGCCTCATTTTGGTTGAATGAATGAATTAATTATTATATATATTCTGAATGCAGACTCTTTATGATACGCTTCTACCACAAGGTCATTGGTTATCTTCATATATATAATATATAAATTGCCATAAGAACTTAATAGCTACAGTGTTTTCTGCAACCTCGGCAATAGTCATTTCAAACAACACAATTTATCGTTTTTTCATCTGTTTCTCCGTGGGTTGATTGCCCACTTTCAGCCCAAACAGTCCTATAGAGGTCTGACGGACAAATCGAATTGCGTCGCGGGAAGTGCCGGGAGAATGTGGCGATGATACATATAAAACTGCAGTAAAACACAAAAGTGCAAAAACATTCTTTGGTCTTCCCTTGAGGGTACATACATACAGACTAAGAAGAGGCCTTCGATTTTTCCGCCACCCAAAACGTGGCCCTCTTACGGGTTAACTTCCTGGCGGTCACGTTCAAGACGTAATTTCTTTATGACACCACCAGCAGCCTCGTCGTCTACTGTTGTTAGAGCGTCGTAAGATGCCCCCTTTTTCCTCCCTCCTGTCGTTTCAACCACCGCCGGGCGACGGGAAGTGGTAGAAAGCCCGCTAGTAAGCTTAGCGGTAACATCACCGGAGTCGTCTTGGCATCACCACTCGTATAGACTCAGAACCCCAGCTTGCTTCTCCCACATCGCGGCGACCCTTTAGCCTCGACGTTTAGATCCTTATCTTACTTAAACATAGTAAACTTAGCGATAATTAGTATTTAGTGCTGCGCCAGCACGACACCGTCGGGAAGATGCTCAAGAGCAGACAAGTGGCAAGCCGAAGAACAGCTGGGTGAACTGGACCTAAATACCCAGAAAGAAGTGCAGGACGAAAAAAGCACCCATTCATTCAAACATCATTCTACCCTGCTCGATGTGTAATGGGTCCTACTCCTGATCTAAGGCTGATAACCTCGTTGAGGTTAGATGTATGTATTTCGCGCTGTGATTGGTAGCGAAGGTAGAAAACAGACGTTATGAGGTAGAAAACGGATGCGTTTCGCTTTGAGAGCCTTATTGGCCAATTTTTCCCAGGTCCGTTAAATTAAAAATCTCACTTTGTGAATCGTAATGCCACCGTAGTCGGTAAGAGTTAGTGACTCCAACCCATCCGTTAAAGGCCTTTGTCCGTAAAGTCTGCTTTTGAGCGCAAGAGGACCCTGACCTCTGTATCTTCACCCTCGTTTTATTGAACACTACAGTTCGATTATTTGGAGTACAGTCGCCTAATTGAGTGCCATCGTAAAAATGCAAATGCAAAAATTAAAAAGAAAAATAACATAACGCACATGTCTTTTTATAGTATCATGAATAAAAATGAAAATCCATAAGACTGCTTTGCCATTTTAGGCTCAACCAGACATTTAGGCTCAGAATCTATAGCGCATCGTAGTAAGAGTAGGTAGGCAGTTCCGCAATTGCAGATGACATTTTTGCATTGCAAAACTAGAAAAAAATGTTTTTTCGGATATGAAGATGTTAAAGAAGGTGTGATAATCTAAAGCAAATCTAGAAATTATATGGACAATAAATCTTTTTCACGCTTTTATCCCGACATCAAATCAATTCCTTCAATTAACTCATTTAGCCTATATAATTACAAATGTTTTGTCTTTAGAATTTATTGGAAAAGTAACCAGAGTGTTGAACATCAATACTATTCACAATTATCCGCAATATCAATCCAAGATCTCAATTATTTTCCTGTGCAGCAACATGGTAAGCTAATTTTATTTGGACAACAAATATGACGAACGGTACAGCGTAATTGAGATAGAACACTAGAGTTATTGTTATTTCTATTCTTAGCAATAATAACAATTGGCTCAACGGCGACGATTTGACGGGTAAATTGTCGTCCTACAAACTTTCTCGACCTTTTGGCTCTCAACGAGCTGATTCTTCTCGGTTCTTCTAAGCAGCTCCCTACATCCGAATAGGATCTTTTTGTTGACGCCATGCTTTTCTCTCCTGAAAATCTGCATAACTAATTGCATTCAGCTCAAAGATAGGTAGACTCTTTCACAATATAACGCTACTGTATGAAAATCGTCGACAAGCTGACTGCCTCATTCCCACTTCGCTCGTCTCTTATTAGACTCCTCCTTCTGCAGGGGCAATGTCTCCGCAGTGATCTTCGCCTCAGCTCTCAGTACCCTATTCTACCACTTCTATCACTACCGCTACTATATCCAGGGTTACCACAACCACTAGTATGCTAATTAACTAATTTCTCGTATACTCCTTCAGCCTCACCTCAGCCAACGACTTTAGCTCCCACCTGCAAAGGGGTCAGTATCCCTTTCGAGCTATCACCATCACTCGGTCTTTCTTTTTCAAGGTTCGTGTCCACCGCAACCAAGCAATGAATACGATTCGGGCTAACAACGGCGGCGCTAAGCTCAGGACAGGCGCCTATAGAAAGTGGGAGATCGTAAATTAGTAGATCGAAAGAACAGCTTCTTGTTACTTCCCTGCCCACCAGCCTTTGCTCTAGCCTTTTCTACAATTTCTGTAGCAGCGACCTGGTAGTGCCTTGTTAGCCTGGACGATTCATAATACTATGTTGAGGCCGATAGCTGCACGTCGGAGCATGGTCCATAACGATGCGTAAGCACAACCTTGTTAAACAACGTAGTCGTGCGTTAGGGGGATTACTATTCTAGCTTTATATTATTGTTGTGTATGGTAAAGATTAGTGCAATACTTATAAATTTATTTGCTTTTTTTCATATTGTACCTAAACAAATGTTAGTCTCACGCCTAAGTAATCGAGGTATACCGTTTAATCACTATGACTATTTACAAAGTTTCAAAATATTGCCTTATAGACGGTTAGACCTTTTTCAAATTCGAGCGAGCGTCAGATTAAAAATCGTTTTGCGCACTTATGTTGGAGGCCTAAGTGAGACTAGATATGCCTTAGTGACTATGATGGATATGCTGAACGTGTGAGCTTACCTCGTTTCGGAACCTTGTCTATTTGGAAAACAATAATGTATATACATAAAATAGCTACGCGGAAAGAACGTATATTGTTTGCCGGCGCTTTTTTTTTTTACTCGAGCAACAGCAGGCATCGTTCCTTAAAGGCTTATGTAAAAGTCCAAAATCTACAATAAATCACAATGACGGATTGCGTTATAGAACAGCACGGTCAACTGCTTGGTTTGATTATATCCTGACTAAAGCTGGGTCTTGCTTTCAACGCTGCCTTAAGATTTCTGACTATTAAATGACAATCAGATTAAACAAAAATAATTATCCATTTTCAGTTCAAATTGGGTGTACTAGTTTTTACAGTTCTTGCTGTCCCTCTCGGATACTCGAAGGATCATATAGTCTCAACTGATATCCCGATCGTTAATGACTGATTCACTTTTCCCCTGTTTGTCTAATGTACATAAAAAGAATTTAAATCTGCAAATTGTTTCAGCGTATCTAAGCAAAAACAGATACTTCGACAAACTTTTTTGCACGGGTTAGCAGTATCAATTTTGACTCGGATATACGTACTAGCTGAGAACTTTCGATGTAAACGTATTTATTGCAAGCCGAATGTGGAGCTCAGCCGTAGCGTTCAGGCTCCATTCCGCCGGCACCAGCACTACATATACTAATCTCAAGTCCTCTCTTATACGTCACTCTAAAACAACCCGGATTTTCATTTATTAGCATTAGGAGCTTGGTGAAGGGGTGGCATGGGCAATCGGATCAATTGGGATCATTCTGATCCGGTCCCTCCTCATCTGATAAACTTCGTTTGGAGCACAGGTTGTTCTTCCTTAGCGTGTCGCGCAATCAGCACGACCATTATACAGTATCTTGTACGGCATGCTCGCCCCTCAATAATCTCTCAAGCGATCTCCTTCCAAGGTGTTGCTTACCGTTTAATACGGCCTGTACAAGCCGGTTCGCGCACATGTCCAGCAAAATGGAGCACGAAAAACCTGCTTGCTTATTTCTTTAGCTACTTTCAATTCAGTGTCTATAACGTTTTCTCTCACTTGTTATGGAGAAAACAGTTAATGAGTGCGTAATAAATATGCCCCTATCATTTCTGAGCAGTGGATACTGGTACTTGATGTGGCTCTATTAATTAGATGCAGAATATCTTGACAGGTACAGTGAAACTATATAAGAGGAAAGGTCAAATCTCCTGTTTTTCCTCGTTTACGTTTTAATATTTACAACTGTTGGGTACTAGCGTTTTAGCTTCGAACCCTGTTATTTCAGTCTTGAAAAGGTCACACTCAACATGCATTTGTCGACCGAGCTAATTCTGGTCTTCTTTCATTAGCTTTGATTCGTTCTATTTAATAACCTATGTGCTGCTTTTAGGTTTTATGGGTTGTTCTCGCTAGGACCAGTAGGGCCGTTGTACTGATAGTTCTATAAGCTTCGAAGTCTTGGTGTTTTATATGTTATTGATTCTTCCTATCACGGCACCAGAACTCAACGCCAAATCAAGTGATAGGCTCAGTTGCGGCCGATATCAGTCTTCCTTTTTAGGCCATCGAAATGAAGCGCGCTTCTGAACGCCTCTGTCGAAACTTTCTTAGCTTTGTTTTTTGTACATTCAGCACACGAGCTACAGCTAAAAAGCTGTATAAGTAAACTCTAATATATCACATTTTGTTGCCTAGCTTCGTTGATTGGCCTTTAGGTGTTGGCTGCATAACGTCGCATTTCCTGTTACTTGAAGAGAAATTTGCATTTTCGTAATACTAATTTTAAGTCGTTATTTTCCCACGCATCAGTCCATGTTAATGTGTCGTTAGCGTTAAGTTACAGTTTCGCTCCTGTGTACGCTTAAATGATATTTATAAAGAGGTATATGTATTCGTTGTAGATGAAAATGGGTCTACAGATGTGGTTTTAAGACTAAAGCCTGTTGATCACATGTAGTCATGTGGTATACGAACGTATTGCATTCAATTGCCCCAATCCTTAAAGTAATTCGAAATATAATTTGCCCTAAATCGCTGAATATTCACTCGCCTCTATCTGCTAATAATGGCTTGCCATGGTAAACTGTTATATACAAGAGGACTGACATTGGTGGTCTCGGCTCTTACAGTGTCTAGTACTTTACATATAGGGAAGAGCACAGACTTTCTTTTCCAGGTCCTTCCGCAAGTAAGTTTTTTTTTGTGTTTCCTTCGTTGAGCTTTTAGTGTTGTCGTAAACCTATTGGTTAGTATATTTACTGGACTTATGGATCTCTTCATTTTACTTTTAGCTGCTATTTTTTCTATGACATCGTGTACCTTTTTCTTCTATTATGAGTAATTTGAATACTTTCTGTGTCGTCAAGCATCATCTAGAAAAGTTAACAATATCGGGCGCCCCAAGCTTAGCGGCGAAAGGAGCATTGCCGTAGCGACATTTCACTCGCTCCTGGCGGCAGTTCTAATACGTTCGTTTGGGTTGGACAACACAGAATGGTATACTAAACGAGAGACATCGGCTTTACGGTTCTGCATAGATCAGCGGCATTGAAATTTGGAACAATTCTTGAAACAAATGCAGGGAACTGTGGCCGCAAGGGTAGTCTCAGCAAAGGCCGTTTTACTCTGTTAGCTTGCGCGTCTCGCAGATTACTTTTGCATTCAAACCCTCGCAACCTACTTTTATAGAATACCATGATTCTGATTCATCACTAAATTTGTCCGTTCTGCGATGAGACCCGGTACCACGACGTGACAGCCAAGTGGGTCTTTCTGTTTACAGTGTAGATTCACAAGTCACTAAAAGTTAGTACAATTTATTTCATAAGTTAGAAATTGCTGCCAGAGGCCTGGCCGCCGATTACCTAAAATTTACCAAAAGGTAGTAAAAACTAATTCAACTTGATACGGTTGTTGGATTCAAGTAGACAGATTAAACCTGGGATTAAATAGAAACCAGTGATATTAAACAGACGATAATTTGGTCTATGGGCACAGCTTGATTGTATATTGTTAAATTTTATGTGAAAGGTTTTATCAGGATAGCAGTAGAAACAAAATACAAAAGTTGAAAAAATTGCACGGAGCAGCTACACGGTCGACCTTTGCCATCCCCCGGAAACTCTAAACTGACGATACGCTTAATGACTCTATCGTCAAGAAAGCAATTCCCTTAATCTTCCCAAGCCTACACGGCAAATTAACATCGATCAAAGGAAATGTATGCCTTAAGACCGGCGTACTATCTTGCGTACAGTTAATTTGTACCAAACAAGATTTCCTAGTATGTTTACTTTGTCTCTTAGAGCTAGAAGCCAGTGGGGGATGTTCCTTCTCTGACGTGATTGCCATTACGGTAAATCGAAATCAAAAAGTGCTGATCACTTGAGGAAACAGAGGAGCACGGTAACGATATCTGTCTGAATTGGAGACAAGCTACAACAGCGTCATTGAAAGTAAGCCTCGCCTTAACTTATACGACATTCAAAGCAACACTGTCATCAGGTAGGTCCACTGACCTGGCTGATTCGGATCACCTGTTCAACCTATCGAACTCTCCCCATAATACTTTATGCTCCAACTACCGTTTTCGCAAAACCGATGGTAAGTATCGGCCCGTGTGCCGCTCTTCAGAACGATTCCCGACACATACCGCAACAGCCGTTCGATCAACGGCTGTGATGGCCAGTACGGTGGAATACGAAAGCAGCTAACACCGATTGGTAGTAATCGAAGAGAACAAGACACAGATGAGGTCAGGGACTTTCAATAGCTTTTTTCCTCTTCTTTTTTGGAGCCTGGTTTTCCCCATTGCTTGGATCCCTCTGCTCCCCATTCTACCCCAGATCCTCAGTTCAATAGATTACGACCCCGAATAACATATAATGCTTCCAAATCTAGGTGATGACTTCTGTCCAAGAACTGCACTGCCTGCTTGATCTGTATGCAGTCCTCTAAAACCTGACACTGTTACTATTGACAAATTCCGGCTCGTAAATCCGTGAAAACACTAGAGATTCCTGAACGTCGACTGTTGTTACACAATGCCCTTTTCAATCGCTTTCTTCTTCTTTATCGCATGTGCTCTTTCAACTATTTCTTTCCTTTCGCTGATGTTGTATGTACTTCCACAGTTTTTTTCTCTGCAGTTTTTCCGTTCAGTCCCCGTTTTCTGTGGCTTTCGTCGTATGGTCGCTTATGCGTGTGTCCGTGTCATTCGGGCAGTTCATGTCGTTGTCGACCCACTGAACGTTTCTCTCATAGCGGCATCTGCTTTAGCAAGTCCAGCAGAACCCCTTACCCCTGCAAGATACATTAGACCCCCAGCTCCAATATGCACGCTTCGGCGTTCCGACCCTAGTTTCCGTTGCCGCTGATCGGTCGAATTTTTCATGGACGGAAGGCGGTTACGTCGGCAGTAACGGATACTTCCGCACTTTTACGGTCTTCACGGCCGGACGCTCGAAGCATCGATCGGTGCAACTATTTCTTTCAGAGCTAGCTGGCGAGTTGGACTCTCGCAGAGCGGATGGCCGCCACTGCCCACTGGAATTCGATAAGGACCAAGAGGAGAGAAACTAGTAAGAGGGCGTCGATAAAGTGTGGCACAGCTGCTGCTGCTGCAGCTTTTTCGACTACCAATACACTAGTGGCACCAAAACTAGTGTCATCCTTGGCTTTCACCCAATTGTTACTATAATAGAAAGGACAAGGACACAAATAAAGTGAGATATAGGAGTCAACAGACGGAAATCTTGTTCAAGAAAGGACAAAAAAAACACTTTGCGAAGGGAGCAGCCTGCTCTTTCGCAAGAATCAACTTACCAGGGAGTAGAAAAACCCACATTCCAAGGGCCAGCACAGTTAACAAAAACCAACTCGTTTTTGCCCACAACATCTACTCAGTTGCTATTTATAATAAACAGGACTGGGTCCTGTTGTTTTTTATGATAGAATTTAGATGACTGTCGTAACAACTCTTGTTTGACACCAGTATATATTGTGTCGCTATATGCAAGTTACAGAAACCGATGCTACTTGACATTTTCAAACTAACTGTTTTTTAATTTGGAATTTAATTTTTAGTAGTGCATTTAGGCATTTGAAAGAATTAACAATCGAAAGCTTGACTCATGTTGTCCTGGCGAACTTTACGCAATGCGACCTCAAGTACAATAGGAGAATGGTTGTAAACTTTTCTTCTAGCTTGCATTATCTTCTCCTAGGATAAGAAAAGTGTGGGATGTAGAACTTTCGGCACCCAATTGGCTAAGCAAATCAATTTCCTTAACTGCTAGGTATTGTGCATTTACCTAATATAAGCTTTGGATGACAAAGCCCTTTAATATTGATAGTAGTTAAGAAAAATTCCGTATGCTTTTGCATCGGTTCATAATGTCGATTAACACCTTTTGACTTTCACGATTGGTTCTCAGAAAGTCCGTTTTAGGGATAAATACTAAAGTATCAATTAGTTTACCACCGGCGAGTTATGTCAGCAACAGGCAGAGGTCAAGTTTTTAATAGAACTGGGGAGTATAACGGGACAAACTATTATAAAGGAATACCTCTGGTGAAAATGCATATCCGTGACAGATGTGTCATATCTTAGTTTTGTCTGACTGGGCCTATCATAAGGGCTGTCAACTCAGTGTTTAGTTCTTGTCTCTCAGATGAACCTGGCCTATCATGGCATTGATATTAACTATGATCGATATTGAACATTGTCTCTTGTGACAGGCAACCACTGCTTGGGAACACTGCCGATGCACTTCATGATCCTTCGACGATCATCCTAAACCAGTCCCTATCACTGCTAAATCTAAGCCAATAAGGCCCTGCAAAAAACAGAACAGCGGGAAGTCGCTTCAAATGAAGTTATTCTTGGTGCGCTTCGCTGGAACGAGGGAACGAAATCGAACGTGAACGGCTAAAAGAGTCAAGAGACAACACAAAAGAGAGAAAGGTAGGACATGGCGATGCCACTTCTTGATGCTAGCACCCAGAGAATTAGTAATCAATTACAACGAACCACCTAGGACAAATAGCGTGTTCACTGCTAAAGGGAACGCGATAGTATAAAAGAAGAGTGAAAAACACGGTGGCTAGCGGGCCCAACTAAATTACTCGAATCATCTTAATTCAATTACTGCTAGTTTTGTTACTGAAATGACCGCTGTTAAAGACAGATAAGGCTATAGAAGGCATATCCATTTCTCTATGGTCAACTTATAAGTCGGGGGCTTCCATACCAGTCGACATATCAGCCTGCTAGAACATTATTAGAATATGTTAGAACTCAAAGTAACCGCCGGTTGTCCTACGCTGGTGCCTGTATACGTTAATACATTCATGCGAAATAGGACTTGCCAGTTTAGTTGCAACCTATACTTAGCGCCGTAACTAAGCAGATTTCCAGCGAATCCCAGGAAATGGCCAACGTCTTGTAACGTTCGATGATTGCAGAAATTAGGATCGCATCGAATATAACTAAAAGCTAATAGCCATCAAAGAAGAACTATTGTTAACTTCTTTACCCGACAAAACAAACACGCGAACAAATCGCAGTGTCGGGACCAGCAGGCCATGTGAGACGTCTCAAGTAGAAGCCTTACCTCTTGCACAAGACGGGCATCGTTTTTTTACCTAGTATAAGCAGAGACTTAATATTGATATAATATGCATGTAGAGTAGATATACGTTCTGAATTTCTATCCACTATCGTATCCTGTGAGTTGATAATAACTGAAATTAGAAATTCCGGTAAAGACTTAATAATCCAGTCACTTTTAACGATGTGTAAATTAACTTGCTCTCGAGAAACCAATCCGAAGAAGTTCCAAACAGAAATCGTTTCGCCCTTGGCTTGATCGCGGCGCTAGTTGCTCAACAGGTCATAAATATACTCATCACCGTACGTATGCATGCCCATCTTTACGTAGTTACCGTACTAGGGAACTTTCAGTAATATCACAGCAGAGTCTAAACCTGCTCTAATTTCCCATACTGCAAAGATTAAAGAAAATCAATTCGCTTTTTTTTACCAGGCAATATAAGCCACAAAAAAATTACATGTCGTTACTTACTTACCGCCCACGCAATAAAATAGGTGAGTAACGTTCATCACGATGAAAGCGTCGTTATCACCTATTTACTCTAATTGATAAGTTAGCGTTCTAGCTGACGTGTCTGGGTTAGAAAGATAAGATTTGCCATTCCCTCTGTTGTCAGACGATGCCATGGTAAATGTATGGTTAGGTGTCTGTCTGTCACATAACCGCCGACTACATCGCAGAATTCTTACCGATATTAGCACACGGACGAATCATATTAAATAACTTTTGTGTTGCGTTGTGGTCTATGCGATTTCGTAGAGGTAGCCAATAAATTTGTTACGGTACCGCTTATTAAAGCCAGATTTTCGATGGACGTTTATCCTCAAGGGTGCCAGACCGGAGTGTGACTTCCTTATACAGGTCATCACAAAACTGAATCGATTACAAAGTCCTTTTATATAGAACAGAAAGATAAATCGCAAGATGGTTAAGTGCCAAGTAGTATGGAGTATAAGGCTGAACTACAGAAATGCCCGGGAGGTAGCCGTCGTGCAACTGAAAATTTGAATATGCAACTTTTTTTTTTATAGAAAAGTGAATTATGAAGTTGAGTAGCTTGTCACGCTATCCTTTACATGTAAATAATTTTCTACTATTCCTTTATAACCATGGTAAGTGTCAATTTTTCGTGCCTTGTTGCTTCGAACCAATTATCAACATCAATGTACATTTAGCGCTGGTACAATCACGTGATATATGTACACAAATACGTTTAGGCCTTACGTCACACCACTAACAGTGGGCTCAATAAATATTGATTATTTATTTATTAGCGCATCTATATGTGGCGATTGTGTCGAAACACATATTGCATCCGTATTGCCTCAAAACAAAACAGAGAGACAAGGGAAAATGACTCATATTTATTTAGGAATAATTCCATTTTCTATTACTATTAGTGAAGTCAGAAAAGCGTTTCTCAAACATCACGCTTTTTGCGTGGCAGGCGCACGCAGCACGCCACTCACCGACTCCTTCTATTGCTTTTCTCTAAACGGTAATTATGCGTGTATATAGCTTCGAATATAACAGATGATGCAAGATCCACCAGAAGAATAGATTTATTATAGCCCCTTATAAGAGCCTGGTACTCTTAAACGCATCTCTAAAACGCACTAAAGTATAACAAAGTTTTTTTCTCTTGCCGCCCAGAATAGTCACTTCACTTGCACTGCAACGGGCAGGCCAATCACCTGTTCACTGAGGCCTGGGGGCGATAGCAGTAATTCCTACCTTTTTCGTTCAACGACAGCGTTGTTCACAACCTCCACCCGAAGTATTCGCCATAAATAATTGTAGGGTACGGTGACGCATCGCGCAAAAACGGGACCCATCTTGAAATAGCTTGAAGAGAGTAGAAAGCTGAATTTGATACAGGCGCAACCTGAGTTCCTGCTGCTGCTGCTGCTGCCGCCGCCGCCGCTACAAGTCCTAGACAGCTGCCTGTGAAGGTGCATTGCTTCAACGTGCCAATGACAGCCTAGAACCTGCGCAGCAGAGACAAGGAGGTTGACTGTCTTGCCTCTCGACCGTTAGCGGATGGCATCCATCACGGGCGCACCGCCTTGAAAAACAGACAGAGAGAGAACCCGAAGCAGAGGCACTCCTCTTTCAAAGATCGAATTACGGTGAAGTGATAACAGTGACAATAATAACAATAATATCTTTGATAATAATAATAATAGGCGTAACTTGACTTCAAGAAAGAAGGAAAACCGTTTATAAAAGCTATTGCAAACGAATTGAACTTCATATACGAGAGGAGAGCCCTGCTTCGAGATGCGTCCGACCCGAGACCTCACTAGCCGCATTATTTTAAGGAACATAAACTCACTGGTATAAATAAACAATATATACTGGTATAAAGAAAACAGAGCAGAAAAGATTATATAGTCACGTGTAAATGGATGCGCTACAAAAAAAAAGGTAAAGGCGTAAAAAAAAATGTGCTGTTTTTTTGCCACATACCAATACTCAGTACTTCCGTGCAAAAAGGACATAAATACATCTTTCTTTCGAAATTGAAAAAAATCACTTCGTCCTTATGAAAAATAAGTATTTACGATCATATGATATATTCGAGCTTTGATTGAGCCAAACGTTTAAGTTTGAAACTATGAATGGACCTAAAACGGCATAATAAAAAACAGTTCAATGAACATTAATACATAAACATTCCGGTATACTCGCACTAAAAAGTTACATTGTTGTCAAGCCAGAACGTCCAGGTGCTTTTAATTTAGACAACAAAGACAGATGGAGTTAGCTTTATATAATGGCAAATTATAAGAGTTCGTTTGCGCAGGACCACTTTACGTGCATGCAGTGGGATCATATGGAGAAAATAGTTTTTTCATAGGAGTACTTTCTCAGCAAATGTTGGACTAGGCATTGGGTACTTTGTAGATTCATACCGGGCTTGAAATCTGGCCAGGAATACTGAGTTGTATTTGGTACATATGAAGTTACTAAGTGTACTATAGGTGAAGTGTACTAATGTAGACAGTTTCAATGTCCACTAATTTTGCTTGGAAACTTTTGGAATAAACTTGTGAAAATGAAACTTCGTAATTTCTCAGTTAATTAGTCGTCATTAAGCTGCACTTACGATATGATTAAGATTGTACAAAAAAATATAGTTTATGGATTGCTTCTTGCGTAGCACCCACACACATTCGCTTTATCCATACAGACTTATTCTTCAAAAAAAACACAAGGTGCTCTAAGCCAGCAACTCGGATGTAAAAACTTGTACACCCATAATAAGGCACAGGTGCGCTCTACAACTGCAACACTATTATAGAACGTTACGACTGGGTGTATTGGACGCATCGGTGAAAATGCGAGCGTGTGTGTGTGTGTATGTATGCTTTGCGTGGGTTGCTTGGCCTTGTTCCTTACGGCACTTATACCAAAGGCAACATTCGGCAACCCCTCGTTCATGTCTTAAAGAAATTACGCCACTTTGCAGTAGTTGTATCGCCGCACCATACGTATGCGACACAACGACAGAAAACAGCAGAGAAAGAAAGCAGGATCTTACGAGGCGAACGTGACTGACAGGAAGTGGCTTGTGGCCGGAAACCGGCTACCTTGCGCATGGCGCGAAAATTCGAATGCCCTTAGGACAGTTTGCTCCAATGTAGCTGGTAAAAGCGCCTCCTGCCCAACGCAACCGCGTACACACACGCCACTGCCTTTTCCTTCTCAGCCGCTGACTTACGCAACATCTGCACATAGAAGCGCAGCACCACACGCAACTGATGCGCGAGTGTGGGTAGCTGGCAAACGAGCCTCCTGCTCGGGGGCAAATGCCAGCTTTACGGCTATGCTCTTTATAAGCATAGTGGTGGGGTTCCAAGGAGCACCGAGGTTGCGCTCTTGGCAGTTCTTGGGCAAGAGAATTGGAGCAGTGTGTACATCTGAATGCTATGCTGTGTGAAATCCAAGGTAGTCGCAGATTTGCAACCATGTGTTAACGCTTCGTATTCGAGGCCCGTTTGGTAAACGAGCAAGTCAATCAGGAACGCTGCCTTTTAGATCTAAAATTCAGCTGCGCGGCACGCAAGGGCCGATAAATGGAAGTGGGTGTCCAAGCGAAGCGCAGAAGAGAAGAGAAACGCATTTTTGCTTTGAGAGCTCCGCTTTTACAGTCCATGCTGCCGGCAGAGAACCACGGTCACCCCGTGGCCCCCGATCGTTGATATTCATGAGAACAACAACAATGGCGACCACAACAACGATAACAACAACAACAGCGGCCGTAGCAGTAATAGGAACAGGCCTGTAAAAGCAAAAAGAACAGGCACTGTGTAGATGCGGCATAGCTGGAGTGCGCACAGCTTGAAAAGTTGAACGGAAACACCGACTACCGATACCGCTAGCTGTTAGTCCGCTTTGGTGATCGAACCAAGCTTCAAACGCAGCAAAAGCTTACGTATTGCATATTGGGCTCAAAACGACCTTTGCTTATAAGAAAGATCGGAGCGGCAAAAGAAGTGGTGAAGTTTTAGTCTTAAAACCACTGAGATCAAGAACTTTACATATAAGGATTTTGTTTCTGTCTGACGTAAAGGTTTTAAGCTCAATTTCCTTGCCGTCAATTTTCGAATTCAACATCCAACCTCTTAGTGCCGAAAAGTTAGGTGGCCTTTCACGTCCCTCGAAGACTAAATGTTTAATTTTTAAAATCACTTTAAATTCAGTCAAGTAATTCATCCAGGTGAAGTAAAATTTTTACTAGCGTTACCTACATTTACAAGAAGTTACTTCGACAATGCAAAAAATATCTTTTAAGTAAAGTGTGAGTATATAAGCGCATAAGTCTTTTAATTTGCATTTCTTCTTTTATATTAAAAAAAAAAAACTAAGAAAAAATTATAATAACAATAATATCTCGTATATTGAAGAAAAAAGCATCTACTATAATAACGACTACCTATATCTTTCTGTTTCACTTGGCCAACAGCAGCGGGCGGATTGCTTTTGTTAAATTATTATTACCGCACTGCTGTCTCACTTTGTTAAGCTAGTTTTCTAACAGCGTGTACTGGTAATTGGTGTCTCGGCATAAGTTGAATCAACGTTCAAGCTGTTGTACACAACTGCCGTTCAACTAGATTCCCCTGAGAATTGTCGCGAATCGCTTGAACAGGTGGCGACACGTTTTTTAAACAGAGTTTCACACCTCAGGCTAAATTCTTCCGATTCTGGTGCTCAATGGAATCCTCGCTAGTTTTTAAACTAGTAGTTGGTTGAGGGTGTTTCACTTACTCACGTTACTGTCTGTAGTTCGCGGGCAAGCGTTAAGGTCGCCGAAGTGTTCCCGAACTCGAAGCTGGAGTTTTAGTTCGCGTAAATACTTCAGCCGGATATCGTTCTCAGGCCATTGAACTCTGCGGTACCTGCCGCACATTCTTCTCAGGTAATACATCGAATTTAGAGTGTGAAGTGGGTCCGGAAAATGGTCCTGAACTAAATAAATTGATTTCGCATGCGAACGCAGTTGTGATATTGTCACAGAATTAGAAAAAGCAACGGATCTGACCGTCCGTCGTACATTGGCTAGAAACACCTTGAGCTTTAGTTTTATTTCATCAAGCAATCTTCACTTGACCTGCATGAAATTCACAAATGTTCTTCTTGGCGCTCTACGAGGCTAGAGAACTGCTTGAGTGACCTAGCTTCTTTTTCTGTGAAGTGGTATGCCAGCGTATTATTGAATCCCTCGCATCTCATGATCTCCAGCATTTTGCTGTGACACCATACCAGCTATATTCCCTAACACTCTGCACTGATTGATCCTCAGGCTATTGTTTCTGAGCTATTCGACACGATCTGTTCGATCCGCTTTTTCGGCTTGCTTCCGTCAAATTCAAGGCTTTCTACGTCGTTCACGCACTGAAAGGCTTACACGAAGCCGCGTACGATTTCGTTTATGCTGCAACGCCGCCACTAATTTGCAATGCGGCGTTTGTAAATTGGTAATGTTGCTTAGAAAAAACTAGCTTTGTCGAGATCTACGCAACGTCTAAATAACCAAAGACCATTTATTATAATAACAAGTATCTATGTAGATCTGTTTCAATGTTTGAGAGCAATTGTGAAAGCTGTTGTGATAAAGGCGAAAAAAATGAGCCCAGCTCATTCAGCCAGCGACAGACAAATTTCAAGAGGCTCAATTCCGTATCGGATCAATGCTGCGTGATCCTTTGCGACGATGTTTAATATTTTTTATTTTAAGTCGAGCGTATCCAGTGAACATCTTTTGGTAGTTCACATATCCCTGCTAGGTCTCAGGCAAACGCCAAAACCATTCGTTACTTCATAGCTTAAAGCACGATTCTATTGGGATATATTGATTAGTACTATGCCTTAGTATACATATTCTCGATGTATGTGAAAGGCTTCCTAGTAGTTATTCAAACGACAAACATTCGATTCTTGGCGCCCTAAGAAACGTCGTTCGCTTTCAACCGTTTGTTCGCCTAAATTTCAGTGTTAGACGTATCCCCGACACATACAGTATTGTCTCAGTGATATTAGAGACTAGCCAGGTGGTATCTGACTGGAAATTGATCATCAAGCTTTTAGCACCGAGATGCTATTAAGCTATCCGTGCGGATCCCAAACGACGCCACTTGCTTTGGGCCTACAGAACTTGACGAGCGTTTGTTACAGAGAAGCGGGTCAAATATTTTAGTTTGTAAAAAAAATGTTAGATTCTCAAAATAAACTTACGTAGATTCTCTTACGTAGATTCAGTCGATAGTATTCTTGAAGCTTTGCTCAGAACTTGTTTTGCGCATTAGTGCTGTAAACTCGCCTCCCCCCAAACGATCGATGCCAATGCTGAATCTCTATCCACATGCTCGCCTAATAAATTTTTAAGCAATTTACTTGCTCGCCTTGGCTGTGAGAACTTGTATTGCTTAGACATCAGCTTCTGGAGGGCAGATCTGAATTCTCGTCGTGTGGCGTGTGACATCTATAGCCAATGATGAAAACTCTCTTTCGAGAATATAATTTATGCAGGCTAACAAAGATTCATTATAAAAGAGGTTAAACTCGCTAAACAGAAACGTATTCGTTTTGATCCGACATTAACTGAGGTATCAGGTTAAACAGATAAAAATGCAGAGAGAGGCTTTAGCAACGGCTACATCAGGTGTACCGACGTTGCACTGGAGATAGGCCAGAGTGAACTCGAGCATATATGATCAGCTTTTTTTTTAGCAGCGAGACGACGGCATCGAAGACGTATGGAGAGTAGCGAGGCTCGACGAAGTATAAATGTCCTTGACAAGACAGCAAAAGAGGAAAAGTTTCTTCTTGTATTGATACAGTCACATGGGATCTAAAACCAAAGCAGCGTAATATTCGGATCGCGGTTCATCTTTTTCCTTACGAAGAGAATCTACGATCAGGCCACAACCGTCTACGTCTTTCTGTGTGTATAACGCTACTTAAATGGTTATTTACGAATACTGAGATGGAACACCTGCGTGTTCCCTTAAAAAAGGTACATTATAAGTAATTACCCGGCAAACTTTCCCCATTTGCTTTTAAGATAGTAAGGTTTGTGGGAAAATATGTAATATCATAGCTTGTTGTTAAGCTTTAGGCGAACTTATTCGTAAAGTTTAATTTTTTTTCTAGTATTGCTCTCTTTTTAGGACAAAGTTCCCTATGGAAAAGAGATCCAGAACCCATACCATTTGGTAGACCTCTTATTTCAAGCAAAAACGGTTATCATACTTTTCCTCTAAAACAAATATTTTTCGATTAATTTGAGATTTTCTGGCATATTTTGGACGATATTTATAATAATTACTTCGAGGCGCGTTCACTACATAGCTTATAATACACTTTAGTTTGAACAGCTTTTCCCATACTTCACCAACAATAAATTATAATTTATATTGATATTTTTCTTTGTCTTGATAATTACAAATTATCTTTATGAAAATGTACTTTTTGTTTTGAGTTACACACCAAATGATAGTTTTTGTTCGTAGTGAAACTCGAAATCCTTAGCCCTACAGACAATTTCCGAAATTTTCGAAATGTTGACAAAACAATTGCATCAGAAAACAGATTGATTTTTTGATCCCCTTGGATCCCAGGGTGACCACGAAACTGATACATCCATTTCAACAACAATGATATTTATAAAAAAAAAAAAAAGTACGACAACATCATTTGTCAGCAGTTTAGAAATGCATTTACTGAAGCTAGACTAGCTTCAGTAGATGCGCTCTTATAGAAGGTTTTAAGATACAGATACAAATTTTGTCTTCACGATGAAGAACGTAAAGCTCGGATTCGACAGAATTAACTAATAAATTTAAGCCACCAATGATCTCAAACATTTTTTCTAATTTTCAGGGCATAATCGGCTGTGTATTGAATACAACTGGTTCGAATGAAATCCACTATTGAATTTCTTTATGGTGTCATTTCTTTTCGATAACTTAGCATATTTAGTACGATATGTAGAAAGTTGGTACTTGAAAAAGAGGAACAATTTCAACAAAACAAACATAAGTTAGGTTAAAAGATTAGAAAGAAGAAAAAGGCCGAATTTTCTTGACCCATGCTTATCATGTAACATCTCCAACAAAATGATTATCTTTTATACAGATTTCTTGTCCTGCTTTGAAAACGGGCACTCGACCACAAAATTAGTTGTTAGTTAGTCGTCGTTAATTAAAATCGTTAGTTGCAGAGGATCGTCAAAAAGCCTTGGGAATTCACACATTTCCGTTTATCGTAACATGTTAACGACGTGTTCACTCAGTATATCAGGGTGATCTTCAATCAAGTTACCTACGAGAGGGTGTTCTTAGTTGGTGTAGAGTGATGGCATATGAAGAAGAGCAGCAAAGCACTTCATTATAGTACCGCGGGTCCATGCTGAATTGGGATGGGGAGTCTGAGCGAACGTCCAAGGTTCGAATAGGACCAATTCGTGAGACATACAGCTTATAGGAAGCAACGAATGAAGTCACCAGATTCCGACAAGGTGGGATCGACCAGTATGAATAGATAGCACGACAAAAGGTCTCTACATCATCCCACTCGAGTTAAGCGTACTGATTCGACACGTTCGATGGATTTTAGCTTATGTACCCGCTCAAGCAATGTGCTAAATTTCTACACCTATCTGAGTATCCCATTGCCTGGTGTAATTGGATTTGTCTGCTCCATCGATCCCTGGCCGTTGCCGTAGTAAAGGGGCGGCAAGTCTTCATCTCTTCAACATAGTGGTCCATCTGCTTTTTGCGGGCGGACTCATCCGAATGAACGGCTTACCTTATTGATATCCGTGAACAGACAAAAATTTGCTATACCTTTCATCGCATGTGTGTGTCACATTTTTACAGAAGTTACCGGTTACAGAAGGCAGTCGCGGCCTACACAAAATGCTGCTGCAATTATATGGTGCTCATCGGCAATAGAAAAAATAGACACAAGGCAGTTTGTAGACCTGAGCGGTTTTATCGGATTAACATTGAAGTGGCCCTTGGCGTCCTTTAAAAATCGACAGGATCAACTGTAGACGTAGGCCAGGAGCGGGAACTACATTCAACCTAACTTCAATAACGAGACTCCAAACGAGTGTTTTTTAGTGAATGTAAAACTTAGACCAAGTCTACACTCAGTAAACTATTAGAATATGAAAAGCGTGGTAGCTTTTACAGGATAAAAACATTACGAAATGTCACTTAGCTGACAAACAGCCTCCGTTTGAGCCACATTAGACATAACATATGATAGATTTCGTCTAGAGTTCTAGGATCTTTTGGAATCATGCTATAGTTATAAAACGACTATTTTGCCTTTATTTCAATTACGATTCATCATAATAAACGAAATTAAAGTTAAATCGCTTAGAGTACTGTGTGTGAGGACGAATCAGGCAGGAAGACGTGGATCGGAAAAGTGGGAAGATAAGCCTACCGAGTAAACAAACACCCTTAGTTGTAAGTCTTATCTAGTGGAATTTTACCAGCAGATGACATTGAATGTGATGAAAAGGTTAATATAATAGTTTCTAGAATTCGTACAGACGGTTTCTGAAGTATATGAAGTCAAGCAGTACTAAAAAGGTCTTGTCCGGCTACTGTCGTACGGTTTCGAAGAATAACTCTGCATAGTTTATTTCACATCCCTGATAGTTGCTTTAGCAGGAATACCGCGGCTTTTTTTAACCTCGTAACTGATTAGAAAGACTAAATTGCTTATTTTTGATGGATCCAATAGCAATTATCGAATTTACTAGCATAGTAAATGATATCCTTTGTAATAACTAACTTATGTAGTATCGTGGTTAGGTAAGGGACTCACACTTGCAGTTTAATTTCCTGACGTGTCTTCCGACCTGATGTTGGATCTACTCTGGTTTTAACTCAGGAGACTTCCCGTTTGACATTCGAGGCGGCCTGACGACATGTGGGGTTCGTATCGGGCTAAAGGGGTAGTGAGCAGCCTTAATCACTACGACACACGATGCTTGTCTCGTTCTGCACTTATCCATGCACCGCACCTTGTCTGGCATGGAAGTTCTCTTTGCTTCGACTGGGTGGATGTACGTGAGTCGTCAAATGTGTACAAGTTGAGCACCATTTTCTTGCTAACGAGACGAGTTCGTTGGCTGACAATCTCCCTTCTTTTACTATCAGCTTGCTACTTTTACGTTAGTAGAATATATTACAGATACCTCTCGTTTATTTAGATTTCTACTTGAAGCTCAGGGCATGGCATAATCAGTGTTTTAGCTTAAGCTGATATGCGTCAGATTCGAACGGTGCAACGGCTTGATTTAATCCAAAGAAGTTAAGTGAACATCCAGTTACTTTGCTAAATGGATGTTACACGATTAGGGTTCCTTATAGACAGTTACAAATATAAGCGAGTGAATCAAGACGAAATCCTTTTTGCTGTACAGTTTTAGGCGCCAAATATAAACGTGTGCGAGATTTACTGTCGCGTAACGACACACGCTACAGGAACGTAGTGATAGTATAAGAACACATATACATAATAGGCTTCCAGGACTTCATTCGTTTTAAAACTTCATGTGAACGTGTTGGAATGGATATTAAGAATATGTTTCGTTGCTTAGATTTATACATGAAATTAAAGTAATTCATAATACATAATAAGTTAGCACTCAACGATTACGAGGTCCCTGTCGATGTCTAGCTATAAGACACGTGTGCGTTCCACAGAATTGCATTATCTATCGGCTGTTACTTTTTCCACACTGTGCGAATAGTTAACAAATGGCCAATGCTATTGAAAACAATGAGATTCGACTCGGGTAAAAAATAACACAATTTTATGATATTTATATAGTTTCAAATACATTACAACAATATCTATAGCGACGCTTGCACAAGTGATATCTGGTCCAACGATGATAATCTCCCATCCATCAATAGCATGTTTATGTGTCATCATTCATGGCAACTCTAGACACCAAATGCATATCTTGGGATTGCCAAACCTCACGGGTTGGTGCACTCCATACTCGTTGCCCGATCTGGTACAATTGTATACGTCGATGTCCATTTTTCGTCAACAAAGCTAGTGAATTACCAGCAGGTGCTGTCGCTCCTGTACATGCGCCTAGCATCAAACGGAACGCGCGTCTGTCATTAGTATCCGGCGTGACCTGCCGAGGGCATTCCGACAGAAAACCACGCTCAAATTGGAATGGAGCCCACTTGCTGAAGGGGCTATTCGAGTACTGGGTTAGGATCTAGTCTTGCGGACGACGATGATCCTGAAAAAAGCCCTGCTGCGGCAGGTCGGCGATATGGCTACCCTCTAAGCCAGGATATATCATGTATGCGAACGTGTGCGCCTACCAGCCAACAGCTGTTTTTCGTTTTGTTGTCTCCGCCTGTCGTATATGTGAACTGATTTGGAAGGCCGCTGGCGTCCTTACCTTTCTCCTGTACTGCAGCCGGCGGGGAGGTCATAGTCGACTGAGCTTAAAGCTTTTGTTAAAGATGCAGCAAGAATGAGTCGTAGAGAGTAATGAGGACACTCGGTGTCGGCATTTATTGAGTTAACACACTCGTAACTTAGAATCGTAGCCTCTACACCTAACAGATTTAAAGTATGCTGATGGCAGCGGCACCGACAGGGAATAAACAAAAAAGGCATCGCCGGTATTTGGTTCAGTAAACGCCTTATATCTAAGGTTTCGTAGCTCGACAAGAGTGTAGATACGTTATTATGTCGATAGTCGTGGTCGCCAGTTTCACGATGCTCATCTCCCATACCGGCGCTCCTATAAACAATTAGCCTATGTGTAATGCATTCGTTGTTTACCTTATGAAAGTATTATAACTATTGTCAGATACGCGGTTCTGAAGTTAAGCCACGCTGAATGCTGGTACACCCTTCCCACTACTTAAGAGCCAGCCATAGGGTTGGGCCAAAACGTGTTTCGTAACTGTTGTCGTAGCTAATGAAGATAAGCAGGATAGCTGAGCAAGTCTTTATTGACGTACAGAAAAAATGAATCTTCGATAGGCATTGTTTCATTCGAAATGTCGTCGAGATAATAGCGATAACGGTTATTTAATGCGTCGACAACTGATATGTCCGTCTAGAGTAAACGATTTATCGCCGTTGGCTCAGTTGGTGAATAGACAGCTTTCAACAGATTTATCTATGCGAACGTATTAGGCAGACGACAGCGCTGCTAAGCTTTCGTGTGAAGCTGTATATTGACGATGTGACGAAGCATAATTTCAAATAATAATAATAATAGTGCTAATATTAGAAGCATAATTTCGAACAATAATAATAGTGCAGAATCAATATATTTTACTCTAATACGAATTAATGTGCCTTTATCAAATCAGAATTTCCGCATGATAGCAGGATGACAGGCTGGCCGTTTCAGTGTCATCTCACATACAACACCCACACACGCATTCCCGCATCCAGCATAGCCATTTGTCAGTCGCATCGCATGGACGGGTGTTGACAATGTCCGAAAGCGTACGCTTTTACTAGCTTTGTTGGATTCCTTATTTGCATACTAGTGCCTAGCATCTACTAAAAGTGGCTTGGGGGGCGGAGATATAGGGGTGCAGCAGGGCAGCATCGGCGGGAGGACAGTTACGCTATCGTTACGATGATCCCAGAACTTTTTTTAACATGAAATCACTGCTATTAAGTGTATAGAGCCGTGCAAATTAACACAAGTCACATCGCATTTTCGTACTAATCAGACATTTAATTACAAGTAGGTAAGTGCTAAAAGCACAATGAGATGTAGATACCTTCTGATGCATTTTCTACTGTATTTGCCTCAAAAGTATGCTTATATCTGTGCATGTTATTACTTTTTCTACATTTCGCTAAGCAATTGTATTTCTCTTGAAATCAAATTGTTTAGGATTAAGCGTATCAACTAAAAATTATTTTCCGTTCGGATTCTTTTTGCGCTTAATATGATATAAAAAAAAAACAAATAACATACGATACGTTATTGAAACAGTATTAATAACAATATCAGATTAAATGACCAAAGTGAACTGTTTTAATCTGCAAATATGCATCATTGTGCTGCTTCTTTGTATGTTCATATCAATTGTTACTGTACATTAGATGCTTCGCACAGCCGAATGTACTTTTGCAAATTGCACAAAAGCATTAAGTGGTAAGGGCTAGATAAAATGAAGAACAGGTTTATGAAGTTTGTCACATGTCATCGTCATGTTCGATTAACTTCACGTTCGTAGACCCACTTCATCAGCAGCTCACTTATCTCTAGCACAGGCTAAAGGACATTATTAAGAACACTCAAAGTCTGTTTGGTTATTAAACGTGTGTTAATTTACAGTAGAATAGTCTACATATTAATTCGACGTTAAAAGAATTCTCAGATCGATTTTGTCATAATATATCTGTAATATATCTGGCAATCGTAATAGGATGTACACGTCCTCTATTGATCTTTGTCGCTCTGTTAACTATTAAGAAGAATGGCATCTACTGTGGATGTTTACAAAATTTGCCTGCAGTAATAAAGAAATAATAACCACACATCGAGCAGGATAGCGAAACGGGCGTCTACGTACACATTTCTGTTCTTCAAGCCGTTTGCTTTGAAAATCTATTACAATAAATGTATTTTATAGGCTCGTATCCTTACCTCCTGAGTGTTTAAATCAATGTAGAGCAATGACTCTTTCGTCAAAAACCAATGCGGGTTTAAGCTATAGAAATGCGAGGCAGAGCGCACTTCATTATCTGTGATTTCTCGAACTGTGATTATGATTAGAGCTAAAAGTAAACTCTTCAGTGCTTTAGCAAGAAATAATAAATCCTCGTTTATCGTGCGAATGGAAGGCGATGTCGACAGGAACAATTCGAAAACCAAGACATCGACATGCAATCAATGCTGCTACGTGTCAGAACCGAAATGGATTTCGGTAAGTTTTTTTTTAGCGATTTAATTCATTGTAAAGCACGTATTTTTCTTACCTGATGAATAACACTCGTGCATGTTTTTTGTAGAACCACTCCTCTAATTTTTTGCTGTTTCGTTCGAAGCAGCATGTATCTTTTAGGTTCACACAACATTCAGAGGATTTCAGTGGCAACACAAACTGTGTAGCGTAAAAGTTACATTCTTCATTTTTACTTTAGTTGAACGCTTATTTGCATAAAATGAGTTCACTTAAAATCAGTTTATTATGCGAAAAGTAACATATATATATATATATATATATAACAACAAACATTAAATACCATAATTTTTTTTATTGCGCTTCGACATATTGTTTTGTTTGGGATACGATTGACTTTGGTCTATTTAGCTTTATTTGGACATATGTAGCTTGCAGCGGGTGAATATAGAAAACACCAAAATCTAGCGATACACTCCGTTGGGTCATCTCCAGGCCCCAAATCGAGGTCACTTTTTTCCTATGTCTTTTGAGACGTTTTCATTTTGTTTATATTTTGATAATGATTAATAATAAATATAATATATTTTAAAACGGATAAGACATGGTTAGATATACATGTCAGACTGCTATATTACTGAGAATAACAACGGAATATCTGAAATGTCACAATAAAAACTATATTTAGTTCAGTTCATGCGCACATATGTTATAGAAATACGTATAACTGTATACTTATTATCATTAAGAGTTTAATCTTACGATGATGATCTAAAAAGGTGATTAATTAGCCTGATTTAGCTACATTTTCCAAAATGATACTCACGTTTTACTATATTTACAAATACATATCCCTGTGAACTTGGCGTTTTTATCTAGCATTGGCACCGTTCCCTAGCGTCATTAACGTCAGTCGTTTTTAGCCGGTATCTGCCCATGCTTATGCAATACGCTAGTGTTTCACATAAACCAAATAAGCTAAAGCAAATAACCATGCATCGGCTATGACGCGTGAAAAATGAGTTCCAATTTAAGAAACGCAGGTTTCCATCATCATTAGATCTCGGCTACTTAGTTGATTTGGATATCAGATAATTGACAATCTGTAAAACCCACCGCCTAAGGCGCAGGGATGCGGTGCGGAGATGCCTAGGCACCAGTGCGTTCTGGCTAGCTCTTTCCTCGATAAGTAAGTGCTGTGAAAGGACTCCCAGATGTTGTCAATGTTAAATCGAGCTACGTGAAGGGGTTCACCTATTTCAGGCTTCTTTTGTTTCAGACGAAACGAATCAGCGCTCGCATCGTGTGAACTTCATAACCTTGATCTATGGTTTGTGTTAGATTGTTTCTTTATTTACTGCATTTTTTATTTCTATAATATTAAATTAATATAGTTTGCATCTTTTGTAATTGTTAACGATTTTCGCCCACTTTTCTGCCAAATTATGAATGCCATCTTGCCAAACAGTAGCAAGTTTCATCTCGAAAAAGCTTCTCAACGACGTTTCGAGTTGTTCCATATCAAAGAAAAGGCCACGAAGCTAACTGTCCAGTTAACGAAAATCGTGAAAACTCCTCCACATAAGGCTCGAAGAATACGGAAGGAGCAAACCCCTCCAAAATCGAGGTCAACAAGTTCAAGGATGTTTGCCATGTGTGGTCTACCATTATAGTAGAACAAGACGATATGACCTCGGCTATGAGATATTTTCAGATAACCTAGTTAGCCTAGTGAAAGCTTAACCTGTGGCTGATTCATGAAAAGCAATTACCAATCACCAATCTGTCCCACCGAACTCAAAGCATAATCTTTTTTTTAGGTGAAGACTTGGTTGGATCCTGAGCCTTAGCTTCTTTCTCGCAACCACTCATTCCGATCTCCGGCGTTCAGACACAACTTTTTATCACCGGTGATAATTCTATGCAAAAATTATTGTGTCCCCCTAATGCTCACCGGGCCAGATGTGAATATGCAGCGTTAAGCTATAAGTCCTCGTCGGATACAAGGAGGTCACAAGGTACCTAAGCTGCCATAGAAACCTAAAAAACTTGTAATGGGTAACGACAGTCTTGTGTTTTTTTTGGCCGAGCTGTTTCTAGATTGTTTCTCTTCAAAGATGCCTTCAAATGGTCGCTATTAAACTCAGAAAACTGACCAGAGCGGAGACATCCTCTAGGTCCCGTATAGCCGTCGAAAACTTGGCAAATTGCCCTTGAGCAGACCTTTTAGTGACAGCACCGTTACCGTACGGAAAGCATACACCTCGTCACGTTTCGGTACTGTTTTGTTCTTGACGAGATGCATATACAAACAAGTCAGAAATGTACTTTTTTTTTATCACTCGAGACATCGATCTCTGAGAAGTTCTTTCGAATTGAGATAACACTCACCATTCAATACAGTTAAAACACGTTTATAGAGCAGGAAAAACGCTGTCAAACTGTATCTCATACGTAAACAATAAATAAAAGTGGGAAATAAAAATTCTTGAAAGAAACCGCGAGAACGCGTTATTCATCTTAATATATTTAGTGTTATAAGCGAATCCGGCGTACTTTGAATAATTTTTGAAGTCGTCAGGATAGAATGATCATTAATGTGTGTGAGGTACTCTCCTTCGTTTTTTACAGACTCGTTTCAGCTGCTCTGGCAGCTTCTATACAGCCGTATAGTTATTATTCGTGGTTTCAACTACTACTTCTCTACGCAGTTTATTTAATTCAGGCGTGGTGATGGGGTCTGGTGCTGTCATCAAATAAGCAAACTGCGTGCCTTGACCGCTATTCTAACGGCCCGTTAATCTATTGAGGACCCGAGATAGTGGGCTGCATTTATTGTTTCGTTGTCGGCAAGTATCAGCAAGTAGCAGACGCCCCTGAAGTCTACATCAAGTACTAACATCACCTTATGGTCGAACCTACTCGACACTGCCACCAAACTCGATCAGCGACAGCATTTTCTCGCCTGACTTTTATCCACCTGGTGGTGGAGATCGAGTTATGCCTTGTCTGTGGAAACCGTATGCTTTAGACAAGTTTTTTATTAATTAAGATTTCCGAAATTGCGCGTGGAACGCATCACATGCAAGTGGCCTGGGGTCAATTCACAGAAACATCATTTTTTTTACTTAGTTTCCATATTTTCACTCCTTAGGTTATAATTCGGTAACACGTTACATGTGAAACGCCAATTTTGATTAATAGAGATTTTAGATTCCAAGCTTTACACCTGTTAAAAACCTTCTCAATTGAGCCAATGTTTTCCTGTTCTTCGGGCTCCCAACATCTAATGACCTCACTACCTCGCTGGTCTTCAATACTAACTTACGTTCTTGAAAGGTCTGCACTGTTGAGGTACTCCGCTTTCGCTTAAGGCCTCCTTGCCTTATGCCTACACCAATCATCAATGCATTTCCGCTAGGCCTTCGAAGAACAAAAACTCTACAACTGAACATTGATCTTCGGGATCAAACGACGTTTTTGCTTTATTTCTCCTAGGGTAGACTCAGCCGGCTTTCACTGCTATGTTGCTAGAACACAGTAATTACTAGTCAAACTTCGTCTGCTAGCGGCATGTAGTTCAAAAATTATTTCACTTCAGAGTTCGCCGGATTCGCTCGTACAGTGCAGTATTTGGAGGCCGTGTTTTCCGGCATGGTCAAGCAGAATCACTGATGCTTATTGTCAACTTTCTGCACCTTCCGATATCGTCAGGGTAAAGAATCATTTTCATACAGCTGTGCCGTTGTTATGTGATTTGTGAGAATTGACCCCTGATGGAAAACAAGAAAGGCGACAAGTTTCGGGGTTCCCCTGAGGCGAATCCTATTTTCCGTTCAACACCGACCCGTTCCGAATTTTATCGATTTTTGTTTTATCTTATAAAAGCTGACCCAAATAGAAAGCAAAACGTTTTAGGGCGCTTTAACGATCTTTGAATTTTTTTCTCTGTGAGGTGCAATGCTGTTAGAGATCGCGATTGTAACTACATATATTTATTTGAGGAACTATGGCCCCGACGAAAAAATATATGCCTTTAATATACATCTATTCATGCTCATAGAAATGCTTAAGCTTTCTATTTTAGGAAGATATTATTTCGCTGAGAAATTTCGAACCACTTCAATAATTATTGACAAGCTTATAAACCAGCCGCCCTGATATGAGTTTGCTATGTGACATTATTCGGTAATATAATAGAAACATAAACAGTATCAATCAAAACATTCTGACCTTCAAAGGATAGAAATTCGCGCGAAATTAACCGTCTGCTATTTTTGTGGCACCCTCGGTTGACCCCGCGTTTCTTGCTGTATAGGCTGGCGTTACGGCTAAATCTTCCCTATGGACTGAAAAGTTAGATGACTAGGTAGTGCTAAGTTAGGTCACACTGAACAACAGCAAGTTGCAGTTGTATCACCAGCTTATCTTGAATAATATACGCCATCCACATTTATTTCAAAAGCTCTAACGATGAAAGATTAAGCCATTTTCCTACTTCCTACATCACTCTATTATATTTTTAACACTAAAATATTTATATGTACATAAAACATTTTTGATTATCTACGCTGCTTCACGTTACTGATCATGAAGTTTCGAATAATCAGCTTGTGCTTCGATGTACAGCTCGTCAAATTATCTTTTTTCCCCAGATTCAGAAAACAAAAGACCAGACTGAGCCCTAACGAAGTTTTCACGGTGCGCCTAAGAAACAGTCGGTAGAAAAGTCAGGGTTTATAAATATATATACTTTTGAAATTCACACATATTTATCGCAAAATGTATGATCGAATTCTATGTAGTCTGCTTGTTTCAAGCCCAATAGCACGAAATCACCATTATTTGGAACAGTACCATTGACAGACGATTGGTAGAGACCATTTCATAGTTTGTGAATTTGTGTATCTGCATGTTTTGTATTGTTATATAACATGTATAAAATGGCCGTAGTAGTATATTTATAGTATCAGTAGCTTCCAGTCGCACTCGTAGGAAGCAAATTTTGAGCTTGTTCCGCCTGAAAAGCAACAATTTTCCAAAAAGTGCCCTCTACGTTGGTTATTTAATTAAAGTAAAATAATTTCAGCAAACATGTGCTCACGTAATGTGCAATGTACTCACTAGAAAAACTGCACATTAAAAAATAATATAAATATGAAGTTCCTGAGCTTCCCCAGTTCTGTCTATTCGCGGTGTTGAACATGCACTTCGTATGTCTTCCAAAGGTTCATAAGTAAATACGTTGTTTGGCCTAATACACTCCCTAGCTAGAAAGGCATACAACTGCCGATCATCCTACAACACGGATAGGCAAATTGTCACGATATATATATATATATATATATATATATAAGTGTATGGAAAGCATTTTCATAATCATGAGCCTTTTTTTTCATGATCTGTGCAGTAAAATGATGTGAAGATACGCGGCATGACCCACCCGTTTGTCGATACATAGGACTAACCCTTATTAGGTTCACTTGCCTACGACACACCTTGTAACAACTCGTAGCCGCACCTACCTCAACTTACTGCGTGGCAAGTCTAAGGTTAAGTTAGCAGTAAAAAATACTTTGTTCTTCAAAAACGAAGAGTTAGTTTCTTTCCTGATTAATACTTGAATTAGTCGCCTCAATGTTGTACAGTCTTTTCCAGTATTAATCTGCCAAAGAAAATCGATGTCATACTTCATTTTTCCATACGTTACTTCACCTTAAAAGACCGGATCAACTTTTTTTATTTTTTAGATATCTTATTACTACGGAGTCTTCTTATTTCAAATAATCATAACAGTGCCGGAGAATTCTAGTACAGCCTTAAGCAATCTATTTCATGTTTGTATTTTTACAAGGCCAGATCTAAAGAAAAAAAAATATCTAGTTTTTTTGCGATACTTCCATAAATGTTACTACAATGTTGAGACCATGGAGTTTTGTTTACGGTGAGATTTACCATAAACTTGCAAAAGTCAAAGAACGTTAAATGATCTAAAAAGAAAAAATGCAAACTAGCGATTACTTCACATATTTTTAACTTTCAGTAGAAGCCATAAGGAGAAATAACAGTTTTTCTATGTGCTGCGACAAGGAAACAGGGTCATATAAATCATTTTAGTAGTAATGATACATAATAAAGTGTTAAATTCCCTCGTTCTAACAGATTTCCGCAAAAAACAAGTTATTATTAAGCATAGTATTAGCAAAAAATCTTACATCCCGGGCAGACGAACGATATTTAAAAAGTAGTTTGCCTTGCAATTTCAGATCCATTTTGTTAGAACCTAATACTACGAGATACAGAGGTAGTTCGTTTCATTCTACAAAAAGAGGAAATATTGTTAGCGCATATGATAAAAATTAGAATCAAAAGGAATAATCCTTTTTCCATATTACGATCACAAACCAGAAAAAAAAAACTAGTTCGTTAAAAGTCAAAAGACCCAGTGGCTTTATGAGATGAACTCATTCGTATAATGGACCATTTCTTGAGGTCCATACACAGAACTTGAATTAATTCAAAAGAGATCAAGCACAATGAGAACGAGGCCAACTAAATCTGCCCTCAGTATATTTTTAATATTTTAATTTTTATTTAGTAACCTTTACGGTGCTATTTTAACGGCGTCAATTTTCTAATAATAACGGTATTGGTATAAGAGCTTCTTACCTGTCATGCATTTTTTATTCACTAGCTTACTTAATCGTAAGGACGTGAAATAAAAACGTTTGCTGGCTAATCACACATATTGTTATAGCGTTGCATTCTGCGATTACAAAATCATGCGAAATGGTACAATATTGGCGCTTCTATTTAATTTTGAAATTATTGGAAGTATTAATTAAAAGTTTTGGACTACATTGGATGACTTTACTCGTTACGACACCAGTTGCGTCCATTGCTTACCCTTCTTTTACCAAAGCAATTTTTCGAATGGGTTCATTCGCCGGTGCCTACAGGTTTACTGCATTAGCTCGTTGGTCATCTGGTCGATTTAAATCAGCGCGCTCTTTCGAGCGCGAGGGGCACCTGCCAATGAACGCCATTGTTGTCAGATAGAAAGCTGACGGCCGAGCAAGATGGCTCTCAGTATAAATGCAATGCTGGTCGGGAGCGGAGCAACGCCATCATTATTCAATACCGAAGTGGAGAATTTTTGCAAGAAAATTAATTTGAACCTCGCAGGTGCACCAAGAAAGAGGTGTACATATATTGGTAGATATGCAGTGAGTCAACTTTTGCGGAACGATCGTATAGTGTTGCCCGCTCCCGACTATCCTCGCATTGTAAGTGTTCCTTTTCATTTTGTCAGTCTGTACGAGTGGAAGCTACAAGAGCGCTATCACTGTACATCTATGAGATTGGTGTTGGTTCAATGGCGGCATTACAACGCCAGGGTATCTTGTAGGCTAACGGGAGAGACAGCTTTGTCTGCAATCGAAAATTTTAATACTTTGTAATATTAGATGTAGCGTATAAGTACTTAATGTCTACTGCATTTGTGTTCAACAGACATATGGACACTGTGTGATAGATCTGTTGCCTTCGATATATGCTTACCAATAAGTAAAAACCGTAACATGTGAGCTGATGCTGGTCTGGGTGTCTAGTATCGACAAAGTGGTAGTGGCTTTATAAATATCCCAATGTATGGCAGCGTGGTCGGTCTGCGCTCGTTCCGAATCAGTGCTCGCTGTCGCTGTTGTTCTGGTTTACACTGTGTTTATGGTCATCAGTCAGTGTATGTCCGCTGTTCGCACGGAACCATCGTTTCGCGACGGCAAGAAATGAACAAATTGCAAGCATACAATCACTATGCCTTTTCAGCAAAACGAGTATGCCGTTCGCTACCGGACGAGTACCGGACGCCAAAAGCAAGACAGCCTATCCCATGAATGTTTTGCTGAAGGGGTTACACCGGTGGTTACGTTGTTTTTCAGTCAATATTGTGCTAAGAGGTTGAGAGTAGCTGCTTAATTGAGAGGTGATTTAGAATTTGAATTTGCAGCACTACTCCTGCTCCGTAAATGCTATATGAATGAAAAATGTTATTCTAATTATTATTATTTGTAATAATAGTACTAATAACGCCTATTGAATATCGTGTGCGTGTTCGGTAGCCACCTGAGTCATTTTCATGGACGAGATGATGCTTGATCCCGCTACTATCAGCTGTAATACTGCAGCAATAAGATCAAGATACTTTCACTGACTTATCGAAGGCTGGTGTTGGTTAATTAGCTACTACCAGCTCATGCGTTTCATTCTAGTGTAATATGTCGTCTCTATTATATTTTGTTTTTTATCTGCTCTGGCTGCGATTTATTCCTACGGCGCGGGAGGCGACAGTTGCGGTCGGCCACCTAACCTCAGAAGACAAACGGCGTCTCCGAGTTCCTCAAAGGTGTTAGCAGACGGCGCAGTTTACTATAATATCGTTGTTATTATTATTCATTTTATTGTATCTAGGCTTACATATCGAGCCGTTGTGTACTGCCCTTTTCTATGGTCGTTTAGGCGTAGCTCGAGGTTGTTGCCACCATGCGCCTCACTCGCTGCTTTGTGTTAGTAGGTAAATAGAATGTTTCATAAGCTTTTACGAGCGCAGTTTACAAGCCGTTGAAAGATAATGTAAATGGGACAGAAATTTCTCGTCAGTCAGTAAATAGACAATCTGAGTGTCGATAAGTCATCAATATTTCTAATGGATACTCCAAAATGTAGATGTCCATGCGAGACTGTCCGACCTGAATTTTAGCAAAAGAGACTTCTACCACCGTTAGCCAGAATTGCTTTCTGATAAATATACAGAGGGAAGTACCTGTAGCGATAAATTAAAGTCAATATCCCGCCGACACGTATGCGTATGCTGATGCAAAAAATCAAAATAAAAATCGATGGCCATGATAATACTATGGCATTTGCTGAAGCGGAGTGTGTTGGTTTTTTAAATTTGTATATTCACGGCTTTAATCTCCTAATAAGCTAATTGTTATTATTTAGTTCTTTAATCATTGTTTCAGACACGGTTTGGTTTCGCTAATATAAAAGCATATCATTCCCTCGTAGAATACGCTTGAAATGCTTTGAAATCTTTGATCACTTATGACCGTAAGTAAATGGAGATGTAACGTAGAAGAGTGAAAACCTCTCTAACGGTTCTATCGTGGTCGAAGGGGCTTAAAGGCGGAATAAATTTAGAGAACATGGATCTAAAAGGTTCAGTTAGAAATTACAAGTAAAGTTAAACGTATAAAACCTTTTCTGGTCATCCGCATATACCTCACAGGCCATTGTAAGAGGCCGCAAGATCGCTATGTACGTAGAGTTTATACGCCCTGTTAGTTCCTCTTTTCTATTTTACTATTAGTTCAGGTAGGTATCTTGCCATCTATTTTTAGAAATATCACATATCTAGTTCAGAAAATCCAAATGTTGCTTCGCTGTCATGCTAGAGCCGGAGATTTGGAAAATCGTTTGGAAGGTACCCGACAAACGTAGGGTTTCGACTAGTTGCCCGGTTCTCGGATCCATTCTGTAACTGGGCATGATATGGTCGAGTGGTTTCGGCACAAGCCGACAATTTAGCGAAATCACAAAGTGGCGTTAGCTGCAAATGGTGGATGGAGAAGATGCTTCTTGTCGATAATGGCCCCTATATACTATTCTTATTGTGTGTTGCGGCTACCGGTTCCGGCGATTACCTGTACCGGTAGCGTTAGTTGACGATCCACAGACTGTCTGATTTAATGGCACCGTTGATGTTCCTGGAAAGAAAAACTATTGCCCTATAGAACTCGTACGTTTGTAGAAGTATACGTAAACGCCGCGGGTTGTGGAACGGTAGTGGTCTGGTAGATGATTATCGATAGATTGGCTTACTGGCCGAATGTCACCAACTCATGTCTACTTGATATTCTGACGCTATATAGTAAACCAACGTCACTTGCTCATTTGTTGTAGTTCTGCTCAGCGAAGCGAGGAGCAAATTATGATTTGGCTTGGGTTTGTTATTGATCTGTTGTTAAGAGCGTCACTGCAAAATAGAACTAAGTTATGTAGATAGACACGAGATGGATCATAATCTCGATTTGCCAATGTAAGTATAGAGATGAGGTTTAAGGTTAAATGCAAAGTATTTTTTTTATATGTAAAATCGCCCTTTGCAGTAGAGATGACCGAATCGTAATGTCACGTGTATGATTTTAACTGCAGCAATTATTAATCCGCTTACAGCCTCTTTAGATGAATTACATGTACGCAGCGGCTATCACAGCAGATTTTCCAGCAGTAGACTCACTACAGCTGTACCTTAAAAAGAAAAAATCTGAAACATAAGATATACATGTTAATTTTCAAGTGCCAACTTCGATATAAAGTTCGGAACTTGCATTAGGCTACATTTTGCATCGTTAATGATACAGATGTTTCTGTGAATGCTTGAAATGCTGTTTAAAAAAATGAAAAAAATGAAAGAATGCATAGAAAAATGCATATTTATAAAATGAAAACTTAGCAATGCTATTTCCCATGTAATCTATGCTTTAACGTTTATTAAACATTCGTCAATCCATAACGTTACGTTAATCTATAACGTCAAGCAACTTAACCATGTTAACATTAATGATACTAGGCATAGCTGCCTGATGTCCTTGCGTTATGCGAATAATGTCTTTAAAGCTACTAACGGACTATCGTTAGTTAATCGGCTTCAAGGTGCCAAGTGAGCAAATATCTGATTGTTGAAATACACTTCATACCGAAGCTCAGGGGAACTTACAAGAAAGCTGTGGCTAGTGGCTACGTAGTGTCTTTAAGAAGGTCGAATTTCTAGGCCAAACGCCGTTGATGTCAAACGACAGGTGGGCAAAGCATCTCAGTTCACGCGCCAACAATGCTATAGCACTTTAGATAGGCTGCTATTGATTTAGCTTGCACCGGTAGTTGTAGGCCATTATGGACCTTCCCGCGTTCATACTGAGAAGAAAAAACTTTTATCATTTAAAAAATGATAACGAAGGGTGAAATAAAACCGAATATTTGGAGTCTCGTAGTTCACACAATTTAAATGATGATTTTTTTTTTACTAATGAATAGCGGTAAGTAGTTTTTTAAATATCTTTTCCTAAAGTAATAGTTGTTTCACATTCTTAAATTAAAAATTACAGCGAAACAGTTTCGACTCCGCGAAATACTCCATAAAACCTTGATAATTAAATTCACGTTTGACTATAACTGCATTTAATATTAAAATCAGTCTTACGTAATGAACTTATAAAAGGGAATTGGCGTTTATTTTAAACACTTTTAAAAAAATTTTGACGTCACGTCTACAGCATCGGCTCTTGTGGAGACATTTGAGATAGATCTGCTCGAGGATCACTTAGTCGTTACCTAGGAGTTCCAATTGATTTATTTGTCGACCGTTACAGTGAGATGATTCGAGTATAGTATAGGTTGGTACGATGGGTAGGCATGTAGTGCTGACTACCCCAATCCCCAGTTGACATTTAGTTAACGCTTTTGTACATCTTTTTGATACCACAAACGCGTTCCGCATCAAATTTTGCATCTCTCAGAAAAATAGCAGCAAAGAAAGCACGAACAACAATAGTCACATATTGAGCCAAGAATCAATGCACAGGGAGAAAACGACAAGCGATGTTTACTCGAACTACGTTTTTTAATTAATACATGCACACGCGTTATAAGCGAAGGGATGTTACCTTCACAGATTTAGAGTACTTGACTTTTGCACTGGTCATCCAAAGTAAGAGGATATTCTTTCATTATTCGGTCTTTCTATGTATACCCGAAGCGTTGATTTGATGAAGGTTGGATAGAAACGGTTTGAAGGTTAAGTTACAAGAAGCAGTTAATTCTCGGTACGCATTGCGCCGATCCTAGACTTAACAAAAGAATTCATGCAGTACTCGCATCGGATGCACCCCCAACATTTATCTTGAAGAACATAGAACGGTGTTAACCTCTTCACCGATCTATGTCAACTTGGCTAGGGGAGTGGTTTCCAAAGAATATACAAATTGCTCTGGAAAACAGAAGTGCGTGTTATGTCAAGCGCATTGACTTTCCTAAAATAGCTTTGTAGCCGAATAACGGCATCTAATGGAGCAGAGATTTAATCTCCATTCAACTGTACAGAGGTTGAATGACACCTTTAATAATAGTTGTTTTTCCCAAAATCATATTCTGTGAATAATAAGCTAGTATTTACTTCAACAACAAAGGTTTCTTACTAAATATCTGTTTTAAAAATAACGATCGATTCGTCACCGCAATGCTTGACAGCCCATCGCTTCATAAACACATTCAGTTGGAGTATAGATCCGCAATTGCCATACGTATGTATGATTGCATAATAAACTATTTTGTTACTTATGTTCAACCTGTTACGCGATGTAAGTTTTGCTTCATCTCAAAACTGTGAAAACGAGCAGGGCTTTAAGGACAGCTGCATCTTAAGTACACGATATAATTATGCATACAAACAATGATAACAAGTGTATTTCCTATTATTTTACGGTCCTCTTGAAGCTAGTATCTGGAAAATTGTCCATTACACGTACGTTGGATCATATCAAGCATAGCTGTTTAAGTTAGCATTTATAGAATTTCGGTAAATATTGCACATTCATTTATCTGGGCAAACAGCTTATCAAATTGTTGGATTGAATAAGAGATACCTCTACTGTGACGCTTAGTGAAGATCACAAACAGGGATGTTTAAATGCATTAGAATGACATTAGAGGCCACTGGCTTTTTTAATCTACAATGCGAATTGTAATGGTTGTCACAGTCCCTATTAGTGGTTGTTTTTTTTTAGATCGCCACATATGTTGTTTGTGTTTTAGCAATATGAGCGTAAATGAAGGAACATTTTAACTACAAACATTCGGTTGGTGTACCTGAACGGTTGATTAATCCAGGCGGCAAAAGTAATGTAAATGTATCCTTCGAATGGGCGAGGATCGAGTTTGCCTTATTCGTGGGGCATAGGTCCGCCTATCTTACTCTTGGAAGTGAAGTATAATACTCTAAAGGTTATAGTTATTTTTTGTTTAGCCGCGGGTCTTATGCTCATATATTTCTGTAGTCAAACTTCCGTACCGATCAACTTAATCATTCATACATGTTCACTAATTTTGCTCCGATTAGCTTTCGTGCATGCGCACGTGAGTCAGTAGCAAATGTAAACCTCATTGAAAACGGGGCTGAACTGTCAACACGATTTAGTCGTTTGCGTAAGTATTTTCAGGTACTACTTTATATCCTTAAACTTTACAAACTCAGTTTTGAAATTTTCCGGTAGGGGTTAAAAATATGTAAACTAATGCATGCTTAGCAGCTTTACATGTGATGGAGTTGTTCCATGCGTGTACAAACAATTAATCAAGCGCATGTAATTCCAGAAGTGATAAGCTGCTTTCTTCAATTTCAGCTTCGCTCGTATCTGTAACATATAGAAGGTCTCATCCACAAAGCCTGATTACAATGACTACTACAAGGTACGCAGACAACAATCGTAGACAGTCTCTACAACTTTTGGCCTATGTACATTATATAGATACTTAATTAGGATCCTTTAGCGCTTTTCGGCAATTCCAACAATTTACTTGATTAATAAGCTTTTGGCGGTTTAAAATTTAAATTTTTTGTTGGTTACAATTATCGCCGGGGCACCTTTTTACCATAAAGTTATAGGTGATCATAACGGTTGTAATTTGATTCTCGTTTGATATTATCCTAGTTACGTTATTATATGGTTTTCCGTATTACAGACTGGATCGCCTGTTTGTCTTGCTAGACACGGGACAATCTGCAGTCACTCGTAGGGCAGCGGCAAAACAATTGGGAGAGCTGCAACGGCTCCATCCACATAAACTTAACTATCTGTTAGCTAAGGTATAGACTCAGTTTTCGTGTTCAAGAGTATCCGATAGTTTGAAGACTTAAAAACATTTCTCTATGAATACAGTTAGTGTGAAATGTTTCGTGCGTTTCTTGGACATGCACACTAGTTAATGGGCAAAGGATGCCTAAGTAGGAATGCATCTTAGCGCATTATATAACTTTGGCCTACCAAACAATTTTTGACAGGTGCACAAGTATTTGCGCAGTGCCAATTGGGATACGCGAATTGCAGCAGCCGCTGCCGTGACGGCGATTATTGAAAATGTTCCTTCTTGGGCTCCTCCGCCTGTTTGCAAGGCCGAGCCAAATGGCGACGACGTGAAACCTTCTGGGGGTAGTAATTCTTTGCACGCAAATCGAACGCGACAACTTCGAGTATCAGAGTTCGACATCGATATAGTCATGAGAACAGGGAAGCATTTACTCGGGTCAGAAGGCAAACAATTTGAAAAAGTACGTCTTTACACGAATTTAATAAACGTAACTTCCTTAGGTTAAACTATTCTATTTACATTACTATTAATACACTAAGTTACATTATACTACATAATTACTATTCTATCTACTACTATAGCGCATAATTTTACGGAACTTAAATAAGACTAGCATTTCTGTACACAAAAATTAACGCTTTGCTTTTGTGTAGAATCCAGATAATGTTGACGGAGACGGGAGTGAAAGTGCAGAGGATCTTGCACGCCAAAAAAAAGCTGTCAGCAAACGATTGGGCTTCGACGTTTGCGAGAAGTTTGGAATGGCATCAGATGATCTCTTCACCGAAAACGACCTCAAAACAGATGCAGCAGATGAGTCAAATGGAGGTGTTGCGGAAATCAAAAAGGTAAGTTATATTGAACAATAAGAATTACAATTTCGAGACTATGCAACACAAACATGAATTTAATCGACGAACCTGCTTCAAGCTTTAAGTAAAGCCTAATTTTTCGCTCCTCTTTTTTCTGTTAGGATATCACCGAGGTTCTTCAAGGCCCAGGACCTCAGCCTTCAAAAAAACGCAAATTTGATTTTGATGAGCCTGATGATAAAAGCAATGGAAGCAACAGCAGCACAAGCACACCTCAGGCGGCTCTGTCTGAAGCAGACGTGTGTTTCTCTGAAAGAGCAAATAGTCCAAGCATAATGCGTCATTTAGCATTTTGTTTTATATTCCTAAAGATGAATTATCGGTTCGAAATAGGTAGAAATGACTTTAATCCGTATGCTACTCGACCGTACAATTTGTTTTCAGTGCACCGAGTGGCCGTTGACGATGTTTGCAGAGGCTTTAATGGACGACTTATTCAAACCGTCGTGGGAGACAAGGCATGGCGCTGCGACGGCTTTGCGTGAGCTTACTAAATTACATGGTACCGGCGCCGGCGTTGCCAAAGGGTAAATATCGTGATACAGAACTTCGCAGAAATCATAGTTCACTTATACGTCTTGACAAATATAAAGTATTACTACGAGTCGAACAGCATAAGTTTAACGTAGATGACTACCGGACGCAAAAATCGAAACGTAGAGATACATACGTAGCGTATTTAATCACACTTATGTTTCAGAATGACCCGTGACGAAATGGTGGCTTCGAACCAGCAGTTTCTAGAGAATCTCGCATTGAGGCTTGTCTGTGTATTGGCGTTAGACAAGTTTGGAGATTTCCTTTCAGATCAGGTATACGGCCTGGCCGGGCTTATGTTATAGGCTTGTCCACGCAACTGTTATACAAAGATTACTGGTATGAAAATCTCATTTAACACAAGCTGCTCTTTTCAATTTCAGTGTCGAGTTTTATAATTCTTCAAAATATTTTTTAAATCACATTTGCTGACTAATCACCCAATCAAAAAGACTCACCGCATTTAAGTGAGTCAGGCGTAAAAACGTAGAGTATGAAACATAGCTGGAGCATTCGTCAATTTCAATCCAGCGGTCTATAATACTGCAATAAATAATACTCGACCCAATATTAGTTCGTTTTATTACAATGATGAAAAGTTAGCGTTTCGCTTGCTTATAACTTTCCTCGTGAGCCCGTTTGCTCTATCTCAAGTTCTACATGACGTGTCTTCTTAAATTACAAAGTATAGTGTATGGTCTCTGTTAGATAGTGATCACAATACGCTAGCTAAATGAGTTTCTGCAAAATACCTATATTATCTTAGATTTGAAATCGGTGTGGCGATAGTCCTACGATTGTTATTTTAATGATAACAAATCTCTTTGATTCAGGTCGTTGCACCTGTTCGTGAGACCACAGCGCAGGCGTTAGGCTTTTGTTTGCGTTTGATAGAACCTGCGAGAGTTGATGCCTTTCTCGACATTCTTCTCAAAATGGCTGACTCAAGGGACTCGTGGGAAGCGAGACATGGCGGATTACTAGGTAAGGAAAGCAATGACGCAACAAATTTCGCTGACGAGACACTTATATGAGTATGCGCCTGAACACCTTCTTCTTATGAGATAAATTCAAAAAATCGAGTAAGTGAAAACTTGAATCTTTTTTTAGGTATTAAATATCTCTTAGCTATTAGTGGCCAGACTAGCAGTACGCCTGTTGGCGATAACGTGGCCCCAGGAAGTGGATGTGCTACCGTTGGCCGAGATACGTGGCTACCTCGGGTATTTGGGCCACTTTTCGCGAGTCTTCAAGACGCCAACGACGATATATCAGCGGTGGCTGCCGCAGCTTTCTTACCGATCATTGAGGATTTGCCGCGTTTACTTCCGCAGCAGGTAGACAGAAGTAGATTGACGTTCATATACTTCAAATAAAACACTTGTTGCTTCGTATAAATTCTAATTTTTGGCAGTGCTTAATCTTTGATCGATGCTGAGTGACAAAATATTATAGGTAGTACTCTCGTAGATGCTTGAAGTATGTATATAAGAAATGCGAGTTCGGTTCTAACATGATAACCTAATGTGTTTCCAACAATCTGTTTCCTTTAGATCCTTCCTCTGTCCGAACGACTCTGGACATGTTTGAAGGAGATGGATGAACTTTCGTCATCTACGCACTCAATTTTAAGCCTCCTGTCGCATCTTCTTCCACACGTTTGCAAATTAAGGAATAAAACAGCAGTAGAAAATATCGATGACGACGGACCCTGGGTCTCGCCAGGAAAGATCGCTTTACTTTGGCCATTTCTTGACCATCATTCGTTTAATGTGCGTGTGTCGGTTCTCGACTCACTTCGAACAATTGCTGCTACAGAAGGCGAGGGCAGGTAGGCTTAGTATCGTGTTTGTTAAAAAGCGAAGGATGTTTCATACGGTGGGTCTAAGAAGCTGACTGACTTAACCAAAAAACATTAAAGGACATCTTCTTTCACCATTTAAGTTGGTTTCGATATTATTTATCGTTTTTTGAAAGTAAGCCTTCTCAATTTGTTTCTGCTGTCTGTTTGGTATCACTGTTGATTGACGCCTTATAGCCCACTGGTGACGACGCAGCTATCGCCGGCTCTTCGATTGCTGTTCCAACGTTCCTTGCTTGAGACAGAACCCGTTGCAACCAAAGCTGTTCAACAGGTATGAACGAAATGAAACAAATTGTCGTAGCATTAAAAAGCTGTAAAGGCTGTTCTGGTCTGTGTTCCGGATGTTGTGAGCGGAGTTATTGATAGTGAAAGACGTATTCCGGCACTACGGTTTCTAATCAGTTTTAAAAATCTGCACAAAAGCGAATGCTATAATTGGTATTGGTACCTAACTTCCAGGTGTGGGTATCAATTCTGCGGAGTGCCAATCTCTCTCACTTGCTTTTCTCCGCTTGTCCCCTCCTCGCTGGGTGGCTTTGCCTTACAATGCATCCTGCCAAGATGGCTGTGGATCCAAGACAGCAAACTGTTTGGTTGGAAACAACAAAATCCCTCGGAAAGGTATATACACCTATTACAATTCGTTCTCAGTATCCTGTAAATGCTTCCTACAAAACTTTTTTTTATTATGGTTGGTCGTATTCATTTTTTCGTTACCGTTCAGTGCTAGTTTCCAGAATAAAACGGTCACAATTTAAAAGTTTATTGCCCTCCCAGTCATTGATTTTATTTATGCTGCATTTACAGGGCGGAGAGTATTATATTGCTGGTAAAGAATCTTTAGCGGAGTCTCACGTTGCTCGTCAACGCCTTGTTTTGCGGGCCCGGCTTGCAGCATGTCAGATGTTGGGAGCACTGTCCTGCTTCGTAACAAGACGAGCCCCCGGCGCCGAATACACTGCTCCTTCCGAGGGACCGATGGAATGCTTTGCCCGTCTGATAGGTTTCCACCTCGCCAGCAAAAGTGCGCTTCAACGGACGATCGTCGCCCTAGTCGTGCGAGAGTGGATCGAACAGCGCCGACAGAAGTTCGTAACATGACCTTTTAATAAGCTATATATCTACGTTGAATCTTTATCTCCGCAGAAGCTCATTTCTGCCGATCTTTACCAACTATCTTGATTAATTATGAGTTACGATTCTGCTTTCTTAAAAACGAATTATGTATTCGTCCTCCGTAGTACTTTGTTTCTTTCTGAAATAGCGTCTGCGAGTACAAAACATCCAAATATTATACTTACATATAACATGATCCTAATTGTTTGGTGTGTTAATTTTCAGGGAATTTTTGTTTCCTGACGAGCCGTTAGAGGAATGCCCCCGATCGATATCGGATAGTGTTATTCAGTGCATTCAAGAACCCGTTCTTTACGATGAGGTATGGCAATTTCTATGAGTGAACTTTAGGTACAGATGTGCGGTAGTTTGAATTAAGTTTTAATAGTCCAAAATTCTATTATATTAATAATGAGCACCTGAAAGTAACAACAAAGCTCTCCCAACAACCTGGTTACTCTAATTTCTGGAATAGAGGTTTACATTTTCCTGTGTCGTGTAACTTAGTATAGACAAAACTCTGATAGCTTTTTAGGAATTATTCTCAATATCCAGTCCTCCGTTTCATATCCTACATCCAAATTATCTTGTCAGGTGGCATCGACATTCACGCGTCTTCAGCAGGACTGCCGGGATCTGATCGGGTTGATGCGGCACTACTGTCTGCCAGTGGATAAGGTGGGCTCATCTCTTGGACTTCCTGCTCTAGCCGCATGTGGAATTGGACAAGTGCTCACTGCAGACCAGGCGACGCTTCTCGCCAGAGAGGTAACTACTGACCTACAACATGAATCAACCAACCGCTGCCAGAAAGCAAAGCAAAGCTACTATCAAGGAAAGATACCCTGCCCTCGTGGATGGCACGGTGATGTGTTTGATGGTGATAAAAGCGGCCGCCTCTCACCCAGGCGGACCGAGTGAATTGGAACGTCGCGTCCGAAGCAAAAAGCCCTTCGAGGGTGGATTGTTCTATATATCCCGGTAATTAAATTATCGAAAATGGATGAAAACATGGCAGATGTCAGAAGGTAGATAGCACAGTGGCCTACACTCTTGCCGGATGTCACACGGTAAATGTAAAGCCAGAACACACGTATTGTTAAATGAGCAAGTGCAATATCAAGCGAAACTTTCAGGTCATGGTTTTTGAGGCGATCCAGCTCTTCAAAGTGTTAGTTAAACCTTTTGATTAGGGTGTGTGAATGGTAATAAAAAGACGATCTGCTCGACCTTGTTTGGCCAATTCTGGAAACAAACTTGGTTGGAACTTAAGGCGGAAAGCTTTCTATTTCGTAGTTGAGCTGCAAGCGCGTTTGTGACCAGCTGTCCATCTATTGCGTTACTTTTTCCAGGTATTCGATGAAGTCGTATCGTCCGCTAAGTTGAAGCAGAAATTATTGGATAATCTTGATGAGAAGCGACGCATGGTTCTAAATTCCGCAAAAACCGCTGCTAGGGATCATCTTTCTCTTGGCACAATGTAATTGCGAATAGTAAATTGTCACGCACAAATTCACCGTGTTACATGGCATAAAACGTGAACAGAACTCAGGTTACCATTTTATTTATATGAACATTTGAGGAGATAGCTAAGTGTAGTGCTTGCTCAGGCAGTATTTCTAATACATATACGTATTTCAATTATTTGAAAAGGACCCAAGCAGCATTATCGACGTTGCTAGTCTGTCTTCCGGCTGATCGGTTACCCGTCAAGCTAAGTCCCGTGATCAAAGCGCTCATGGAATCACTACGACGGGAGCAGCACGAACCTTTACAGGCGATGTCGGCTAAACATCTGGCTCTCCTACTACAAATCGCCCTTTCCAGGTAAACAACTACAAAGTCGAAGACTTTTTCAAGGTGAAAAATGACTTCCCGTTCTACGGGCCAACAAAAAAGAGGTAACGCGAAATGCCGGTCCTTCTTTTTTACATGTTTTATCACCCTTCAATCGCCCGTTCGTAAAGCATTTCAAGCCGTTCAGTACCTAAAACTGATCACGTCAATCCTCACCGGACTACTAACGATTGCCAATGTTACCTTTCAATTTTAGAAGCCCGTGCCCAAATGGCAAGGTTGTCAGGAACCTGGTCACATACCTTTGTTGCGATCCGGATGAAACTCCATTGGTAACACCCGTACAGGGCCAGTATCAAACCGACGGCATTATGACCCTCCAAAAGATGACTAAGGTACAACCGAATTTTATGACTGTCCTTAGGCATTGCTGTCGTTTCGTGACACAAAATTTGCAAGTAAATAATTCCATATTTCATCATGGATGGAGTCGACCCGTCTTCATGAAAATTACAAAGCGTTACTGTTCTAGTACTAAGTGAATGCCGTATAAAGCTGGTGTATCCTTATTTCATAGGATAAAGGGGTACATTTTTATCTTTGGTTCTTGGAGCCCAATGTTCTTTTCCACGATGATGTAACTGCGATAACTAACTGATGTATTTTTATTTGTGCCTGTTATTCTTGATGCCAACTCAAAAGAGACTCTAAAGCATAGAGAATGCGAGGACTTTTGCATAACATCTTGTATAATAGCGAGTACCATCGATTAGTAAATGTGATTTTTAGTTATTTCACTCTAATATATTTGTGGCAGACAATATATGGATCTAACTTTTATGATATTCTGTTAGACGGCCGAGCTGATGCTAAATAAGAAGCCCTGGTTACGTAGGAGCCAGTCACAAATTTGTCCGACATTTCCGGCAAATCCGTTAATTCCTGTCAGTCCCTCGCCACAAGCGGCGAACCAACAGCCGCCTGAGGTAAATTTCAGCCGAACGTATGTCCGTATGGATCAAATACATAAACGTATCGCGTAATCGCGTTTCTAATTGGGAACAATTTTTATCACATGTTGAATTTGTCTTCCTAAACGGAGGAAGCATTGACATTTATCAAACGCACTGTAATGTAATGACTTAATTGATTTAATCTATTTAATCTCATGTCTTACAATCATATAAGCCCTACAACAAAATTTATTTTCTATTACAATGAAAAATTACACATATTTCAACCTCTAATACCAAAATTAAAGCTAAAAAGACCAATTTATCATTTTCAAAAAAACTTAGTATCTTTGGAAAGAACATTAAATGGTGGTTTAAAGTTTATGAATCTACTTGAATATTAATTCGCATTATTTTGACGGTGTGGTGTTTATCACAACAGTTCCCATCTGTTGGCACTGGATGCACTCCACTCACACCAGCCGCTATTGACGACGAACTACAGAAAGAACAAAAGCAATCTCAGGAAACACAGCGACGCGGCGCAGTTCTGGCATTTGGCGAAATTGGTGGGGTATTTGGCGAGCGTCTTTTCGAAGACCTGCCCACCGTGTGGGAAGCCATCGCTGCTCTATTACTCAAGGAAAGTACTTTTGGTAAGGTTGAGATAACGACGACAAGTTATCAACAACAATTGGAGCCTACGGACCTCTCAAAAAGCGGTAGAAATAAAACATCACCAAACTTATTGACCAATCTCGAAGCCTCAACTTCACCATCTTCGTCTAATACAACAACAACGCTTGCTACCGTCCGTGGGTACGTACTCTAGAGATACGTACAGGGTGCCCTATCAGAATTGGCGCACATTTTGGCGGGCTGTTTTTCCCCTGGGAAGCTTGAACCTCATTTCCTGGAAACTCGTTCTATTAAAAGATCGTTTGACTTATACAGGGTTACTTCGAGCAGCGCAAATTAGTTACCGTGTAATGTCTCCGCGTTGAAAGTTTTTACTGAGGTCATAAACTTCCCTTGCTGGTCTACGTTGTCGCTGGTATTTATACAGATTTCGTAGAACCTAAGGAAAATCCCTATATCAGTGCAATTCTACTACGAAAAAACATTCGAAGGAGCCAAACCTTTAAAAATAATATACGAATGCACAATGAAGGGGCACTGGTATCTAGGTTCACAATTCAAAGCAATTTTCTTTCGATGCATTTCACATAATTCATTAGGGTTTCGGGATGAAATGTGCTTATTAAGTCATTTTAAACATAGTCTAGTCGGCGATTTTCTCTTAGTTTCGACAGCCACTGATGCAAGGTTTACTTGAAGAAACAACTGGTAGTTGCCCCTTATTCTAAAAACGTTTTGTAAACTTGTGTAGATTTGGCGATCATAAACTAGTGAAGATGCTGCTGCCATTTCGCCGTGTTTCTTCTTCAAGATGAAACCGTTGCAAAAGAGCATCATGGGGCACTGTATAAAAGTGACAAAATTACGAATAAATATCCTGCTAAATTAAACACTGTTAAATAAAAAAAAAAAAGAAATAAAAATAAAAACACAAATGTAAAACTTTTAAGCAACTAAAAGCATAAAAGTAATGCAGCTGATAAACAAGCAGCGTAATTTTAACCCCATTCTTAACGAAATACCCTAGTAGTAGAGGTAATAAAAGTAGAAATAATACGTATGTGATAATTTGTTAACCAATAACTGCAAAGCTCAGTCTCGTTCATAGCATGTCCTGCTTCGCAAAAGCGGTGAACTGTTTGTTTAAAACCGGGCTCGGATCTCAGATTGTACTAACTACTCCTATATACAGATTTGCGAACTGAAATAAACGTGTAGGTCAGAACCAGGCGCGGGTTGGAATTATTTTATGGAATTCTAAAAATTAAACACTGCAGTAAACACTTTCGCAGATTAATCGAGTCCCTTCAGACGTTGGAAGTACTGACTCCATCGGTACATAAAAAGCTCCATCCGGAGCTGCGACGGCTTTTACCGCGTCTCGACCTCTGCTCACGGCATCCGCTTGCAGCAGTGCGACATATGGCTGCACGGTGCATCGCTAGCCTTGCTGCTGTGGATACCAGGTTTGCTTTTATAATGAAAATAAGTAATTTCTACTTACTATAATCGAAGTTGAATCGGCACCTCTTTTGTAGCGTATCTGATCAGTAATATACTCCATTTAACTGAATCCATCACAAATATCACAGAATGTGCTGTTTTAATTCATGACTTATTCCAGTGCAACCGTGTGTCATGTAATCAAACTTGGAGTCTTGTCTCAGCTGGGAGCTACCTCCCAGGACGACATCGTGAGACAGGGTGCAGTGGAGGCTATTTTCACGTTAGTGGAACGTCTTGATGTACGCGCGGTACCATTTATCTCGTTCTTCATCTTGCCCATTCTTGGTGCCATGGCTGACCAAAATGAACACGTTCGACTCCTCGCTACTCAAGTTAGTCCTTCAGAACGTTGAAAAGCCACATTGGCCGATATATGCATATGTGCAATGAATGTATGTGCGAGACTAGAACAAAAGTCAAATTTGATAACGGTAACGATTAGCATGAATCTCACGATTACATAACATCATGCTAAAGTTATTACCTCTATTATTATTTCTAACTCTACGCGATTTGGTTTTCCCTACTGGCGTTCTGCAGTGTTTCGCAAATCTAGTTCGCTTAATGCCGCTGGACGACGGAGTCTCAGGTCTGTCTGAATTATTTTCTAAAGATGAGGAACTTAGAACAAAAGCCCAAAAACAGCGTGGATTTATAGATCAACTGCTCAATGCTAATCATGCTGAAAATTATAAGGTAAGATTTCAGCATATGGCCTCACTGGTTCGTTTAAAGACTACAAATCCAACTCCTGTATTTATCTTAGAATCTCACAATCTTAGAATTAAAATGCAAGTAAACCTAAATAAAATGTCATTCGGTACAACACGAGTGTATGTTTGGTACTATAACACTTAAACTGCATAGTATACAATACACAAATAATATTATTATTATTATTACAGTTGTTAACTAACTGTATAATAGACAGTGAAAAAGTTCCACATTATAAATTTGCCTGTTCAGAATACAGTAGCTTTTTACCCTCAGAGGGTTTCGAGATCGGCTTTAATTGTTAGACTAACGCACACTTATGTCTGTTGGAATAGGAGCAGATATAGGTGAACTATATGCACAGCAGGTCTACGTTCTTTCTATATTATAAACTGAACACAAATCCGTCGATAATCCCCCAAACACTATATCAAAACAGTTGTAAAACTAATCGATTCTCGATGTTTGCAAATATAGGTGTCCGTTCCGGTTAAGGCGGATTTGCGCAGCTACCAACAGGAAGGCGTTAATTGGCTGGCATTTCTAAATCGCTATCGATTACACGGTATACTATGCGACGATATGGGTTTGGGAAAAACACTGCAGTCGATTTGCATGCTGGCCGAAGATCACGACCGTCGGCAACAGCAGTACAAAATTAATAAACATGATTTAAGTTTTGCACCATTACCATCGCTCGTAATTTGTCCACCAACTTTGACTGGACACTGGGTGTACGAAATCGACAAATTCGTATCTGCTAAACATCTCGACCCTCTTCATTATACAGGTAAAACAAAATTAATTGTTGCGTTGCGTTAGGTAGAGCGCGACGAGGTGGAGAGGGTGGAGGCAGAAGCAAATATTAATATTGGTTGTGCTTACTATGCCCGGAAAAAGGAACGATTGCCCGATGAATTAAAACATTAAAAACCTAGACAGAATAAATCTGTTGTACACGGTTTTTCTGTACAACATCAGGCAATCTCAAACATTTTATGAAAAGCTGCTGCTCAGAACTTTTACTAGATACTACAAATAAACTAAACAATCGTCATTTTTTGTTAGGTCCACCTCCTGAAAGGCAACGTCTCCAAGCACAATTTACATTGCGACAGGAACGCCATCGGTGCCACAACCTAGTTGTCGTTGCCTCGTACGACCTAGTGAGAAATGATATCGACTTTTTTAGCGCCATTCGATGGAATTACGTGATCCTTGACGAGGGACACGTCATTAAAAATAACAAGACCAAGGTGTGTCTGTTGATTCGGTAAAACTTTTTCGGTTTTTAGGACGGTTTCAAGCTATCCGCAAAAAAATTTTTAAATTAATATTATGTTAAATATGATGTCATTTTAGTATGCCTTAGAATTATAGTGTATACTACTATGGTGAATTGTTATAATATTTTTAATGGAAGTGTGCGCTGTCTCTAAACGGTAAATGGTATCCTGTAGCTGCAGGTCTGGGGTACAACAATATTGGACTCTCGTACCCCAGGGTTCTTTTACGACACGAAGATTTTCATAACCCTGACCCCCGAAAATAAATTCGACATAATGTTGAATATTGATCAATCTTCCTACCAAGAAATTGACGAAAAATTGTACAAATTCTTGCGGGTTAGTGTATAATTGGGTGGCTTAGCTCGGTCTATAAGTGCTGGTGATTTGCTACGATGTTTGTTTATAACCACCTGCCCTCACCACCAACCCTGGCCGAAGAACCAAAAGTGACGGAGTTTTAGCGAAAAACAACACTAGCCCTAGGTTGCCAAACATAATTATAAGCTTTTTTATTAACAATTATAAGCATTTATGGTGGCAAGGGTGAGTTGCTATTACAACAGAGAACAAGAAGGCCCTATCTTCTATGTCCTCACTTTTGATCCCCACACAAATCATGCCGCATTTGTCAAGACTTCTTTGCTTATTAATTTCTAGTCTAATCTAACCGAGATGAATAACTATGGTATTTTTACATACGCCAAACCTAAAAAAAAACATATGCCAAAACACCTGTCAATACCTCATTATTCACGAAGCGTAGTTTCAGCAGAGGGTCTTACATGAAACTAATTTTCAAATTCCGAATGTCCTTTCCAAATATGACTCAGTGTACTTCAGTAAGTAGTAGACTTGTACGGCCAGCTGTTTCTGCCACAGTAGTTCACATTTGTAAACCACTGAACTTTTCTGGATTTTCAGAATTCACAACTCTCCTGCTGAAAGATCAACTGACATTGCCCAAATGAACAGGGTTTCTTAGATGTCAAAAACAAACAAAGATGTGGCGAAATGTCACACCATTATGAAATAGCACCGTTCTAAAATACGAAGTAAACATTGAATTTCATATCAACTATATAATACTAGCAAATATTCATTTGAATCTGCACGGAAATTTAACTAATGCAAATCATGATTAAACGCACACTTGATGCTTTAATTCACAGCTTTCAAAGGCTGTCAAGCAGCTACGTGCAAGTCACCGATTGATATTATCCGGAACTCCGATCCAAAACAACGTGACTGAACTGTGGAATCTCTTCGATTTCCTCATGCCCGGCTTCCTTGGATCCGAGAAACTCTTTTCGGTCAAGTAAGATTTCGCTCAGAGGGATTCGGCAGGTTTTTCTATAGCATTTGCCTTATCTGCATTTCCTCTTTTATCAGTTTCTTACGTTTGGTTGTTTTAAGTTCCAAACTACAAATCGAACTCATGCGTACATGCGCGTGTCTAGAAAAAGCTCTACTATGCACGTCAAAGAAACAAGCAATTCGTTGGACTACGTGTAGTGAATTTTTGAACACTTCGCAGTGAAATTCAGCTAAATAAGCGGAAGAAAATTCCGGACTGTCGACGGCTGATATGGAAAATACTTACGTTGTAATCGTAACTTAACTCTGCATCTTGGCATTGCGCATGACTAAGTATGGATTCACGCCTCTTAAGTAAAAAATTGCTACATCATATGACATAGCTCATGGCTGGTTGATTTCTAATGTGTTGCATGTCTTTAATGATGATACAGATACGCAAAGCCGATTCTCGCGTCGAGGGAAGCGAAGGCATCTTCGAAAGAACACGAGCAAGGCATTTTGGCTATGGAAGCGCTCCATCGTCAGGTTCTGCCGTTTGTTCTTCGTAGGACAAAAGAAGATGTTCTGGCCGATTTGCCACCGAAGATCATCCAAGATTACTATTGCGAACTTAGTCCACTGCAGGTAAAATTAACGAAGAAAGGAGGATATGGAGAAATGGAGGTGTTATCTTTTGCTTCGTCTGGAAGTAGAAATCTTTCTTTTCTAATTGCTGTTATTTGCCGCATCAGTGAACGTAATTGTTTTTCCTTGATAAAACGTCCTTTGTTATTTTGCCTTACATGTTCCATGCCTTACAGCATCGATTGTACGAAGATTTTTCAAAGTCTCGTGCAAACAGCGAAATGGTCGAGGCAATAAATCGACAGGCCGCCGAGTCGTCCGCTGGTGCGGGAGGGGCGCAAACAAATCACCATGTATTCCAGGCCCTGCACTACTTACGCAAGGTTTACTGCATTCTTTTTTTCCAAACTTGTTATTATTTTATGCTAAATGTAGGTGGTCATAATTTATGTAATAATAGCATGAAGCATGAAGGAGATTAGATAATCTCCTTCCGCACGCATCGTAAACATCATACGTTGGTTATATAATGGGTCGCATAGTGTAATGCATAGCCGAAACAATAGCGATTGCATTTAGATCTTCTGCACATACTGTTTATGGCCGCATGCAGCAAGTTCAATTGGGTTAATTCCTAAAATGGTTCTTCGTTCAAAATTAACTATAAAATGTAGTTTTATCAACGATATACAGCCTGCTAGGTATCAGTTATTGAGGGAACGCTTTTGTGTGTATATTGAATGCAGGTGTGTAACCATCCGAAGCTGGCATTATCGCAGAACCATCCCGAGTATGATGCCATCGTCAAACAGCTGCGCGAAGACAAACTATCTCTTTCCGATATCTCTGTGTCGTGCAAGCTGCTTGCTCTCCGCCAGCTACTGCTGGACTGTGGCATCGGGTCAGAGCTAGGTCAGGCGATTGTCAATGCGCATCGATGCCTAGTGTTCTTCCAACTCAAGTCAATGTTGGACCTTGTTGAAAACGATTTACTTAAGAAATATATGCCAACGGTTTCGTATCTGCGTCTAGATGGCGCTATTCCTCCTGGTGACCGACACGCGCTGGTTCAGAAATTCAACAACGATCCCTCAATTGATTTGCTGCTGATCACAACCCAAGTATGATTCGCATTTAAATTTTACTTTCGTCGGAGTTTTGTTTAGTCTATTTGTAACGAATAAAGTCTTTGATTAACATGAGTCTCTATTCACATAAAGCACTGCGGTAAATGTACATGGTACAGCAATCGATTCGGACAGTCTATTCATTTTTTGCGATTTGATTTTATGATTTATTTTAGTTTACGATTGACTTGGCGTAGTACAAAGTGGTGAAACCTTGGTAAAATTGCACCACCTGTTATACCTTTGTTTTTACTAGGTTGGTGGACTAGGTTTAAATTTGACGGGCGCGGATACAGTCATCTTTGTGGAACACGATTGGAACCCAATGAAGGATCTCCAGGCAATGGACCGCGCACATCGCATCGGTCAAAAGAAGGTTGTTAACGTCTACAGGCTAATCACACGAAATACACTCGAAGAGAAGATCATGGGCCTGCAAAGGTTCAAGATGTCGATTGCAAATACAGTTATCAGTGGCGACAATTCTAGTTTACACACTATGGCCACAGACCAGCTTATCGACCTGTTCCAGGTTTCCGAGCCAGGCAAGAGCGGTCGACCAGCGTCCGGCAGCGACCGAGATGGCGGAAACAAAACCGGTGTTAAGGACGTCCTCGACCATTTGCCGGAGCTTTGGGACTCCAGTCAATATGAAGCCGAGTATGATCTTTCAGCATTCATGAAGAATCTTGTGAAGAAGGATAAGTAGTTTGTGATGATAGAAAAACACAGAGCAAAGACGCACATGGACAAACGCCATGCTAGGGACTGATTTTCTTTTACAATTTGTAATTATATTCTTTATTTCTTATATTCTGCTGCCCTTCATAACTGGGGGGTGTGCGCGCAAACCGGTATGGTTCTTTCATTGCACATATCCAAATAGATGGCACAACAGAAAGTTGACTAGGTTTCTAGAACTACTGTTTAGACATTCTTTTACACAAGCAGACAAATACATAACTTTTTTTTCATCGTCATTCAGGTCTCTATCGGAGCATTGGGGACCATCGAATACACAATTCATTTCGTTCATATATACTTATCATTGTCGTGTCGCTAAAAAAAAATTGACGCAACGAAGTGACTGCCCGGTACGCGAAATTTAGGGAGACCCTAACTGAGAGTTTGTGGTCATTATAAGTTGTGATGGAAAGTGACTGACCTAAAAAAGAAAATAATATGCTTTTAAGAAGAGTTAAATGTACGAATATACGACATGCGTGAGTTTAAAATATTTGTAGGAGCCTGCAATTTGTATTTCTTTCCTATCAATTTTTGAGCAGAAGGAACAACAACATAATTTATATACGAATATAGAATGACAGAAAGCGAAAAAATTGACAATGGTGGTGAATATGATGGCTGTTCGTCTAGTGTAAATGGTGACATCTCCTTTTGTAGATAGGAGGGTATCGCCGCCCTATGCCGTGATCGCTCGGGTCACTTTCGGGGTGATTGCAGATGGATTTAGCGGCCTGAGGGTAGCAGGGACTGAACAGCAGAGCTTGATGCAAGATGGAAGCTCTACCAAGCCAACAAAGAGATCAGCATGCAAACGCAATCATCAATCTAAGTTTACTAAAAAAGTAATGTACATTGTACCAGTTCAACAATGTGTCCAATTTCGTGGCGTTCTCTGGTTGTCGTTAGATTGGAAAACATCATTTGGAAATAATGAGTTTTGGCGCAATTAATTCAGCAGTTAGACACGTAACCTGTAGGCAGAACGATGATTTCAAAACAAAATCAGATTCCGATAAATTTCATATAAACTCTACCAGCTTTCTTGTTAGGATATAGCGATAGGTAGTGTTGCATAGGAAAACGCGTGCAGTATGATTGACTCAAGTCGTTGAGTGCGCTGATTGATTAGTACTCGTGTGAAATATATGTGCGGTTTACTTTGAGGTCTATTTAATCATAGGCAGCGTACGATTTTACATTTTGCTGTGTATGTCGAAAGCGTAACACGAGAGTGCACAACGCCATATGTTTAACAGCAGTCAAACGTCGCGTGTTTCCTTATTCCGAAATTCACATCACTTTTGACTGCTCATTTCCAGTCATGAGATATGGTGGTAGCTCTGCACAGCTCATTAGAAGCCGGCATTTGTGTCGAATGCTAAAATCAATCGCTGTACTTCTTTTCACTGATATGGAAAAATAATTGTGCTATCGTTGTTCTTGTAAAACATTTCACCGAAATTTAACGGTGCTGATTTCAACCATACATCTTCTATGATCCTTGTAATCAAACGAACGAACCCAAATGCCAGCTTAAAGTACGATAGAAAGCAATACTTTTCCCAATAACATAGCATCGGTGTTACTTGTAGCGTATCCACAAGATTACACCAACAACCTCCTGGCCGGGTGGGAGGGGTTTTGAAGAAAAAGTGGAAGAACTTTACGAGAAATAACAAATCATAGTATCATATTGTTGTAGATGTAACAAGTAGCACGATTTGTACGGTCTCTACCATTTTTTCCTCAGATAAATTTTCCTCCCCTCTCGAAATCAGGAATGATCTCGTATTGTGGAACGTATTCATCAGTTTTTTTTTTTCGCTTATTTCGTCTTCTCTAGCTTATACAGAAAATGTCCTGAACTAATCATGTGAATTGTTGCCTATACATATGTATATTACAGCACACAGTGATTCACAGTACACAAGTACATGACTTTTTGCCATCAACGACAGCAACAAACGTAACAACAATGATATCAAAGTAATAAAACGTACACATTTTTACTACTCCAATAGCCTAAGTATCTTTAGTTTAGGTAACGATTGCTAGCTTTGCGAGCTCGTTGCGAGATTTTTCTATCTTTGGAAAAATAGACCATTCCACTTATTAGTCATAATTGCGCTATACGAAAAGGGCTGTAAAAACAAAGTTTCCTTCGTCCCAAGCAATACTATAAACGTGCAACGCAAAGTAGGACGCAAATCTCGGAACTTTTATTAATTCACAAAGTAATGATGGCAGCAATACACACACATGTATATTAAGATACATAACTTCCAGCGTACATATCTACACCATCTGTCCAGATTATTATTATTATCAGTCACGAAATTCGCCTGCCTCTCTGTGGCAAAGCAACGTTTTTACAATTAACGTAATTAAACGTAAGCGTTTCCTATAACTAACATACTCATAATTCGGTTTCTTCTGTGAGATCTGTCGCAAGCTATATATATATATATATAAGACGTGAACGACAAAATGTTCCACATATAGGAAACCATAAGACTACGCACAGTTTGGTGGTGAACATTTAATGGAGTATATCGGAATGGTGTTTATGTACAGAGCCAGTTCTGTAATGAGCAAATGGATCTTGAAGATTGGAGCGAATGCGTCGAAACACCGCCAGATACTTTTTGCCAGCATTCCGTGTAACCTTTTTACCCTCCTCCGTGCTTTCATAGAGCTTCTCCACAATTGGATCTTCCTTCTATCATACCGCATAATAACGGACACATTAAATGAACACGGAAATTAAAATACAGAAATTAGTGACATAGCTGTTGACAACGCTTTCTACAAAAAACGGCAAATTATTTTACTGAACATTCCTTATTTGTATAAACTGCACAACGAACTCAATTTAATGTGATTAAAGCAATGTTTCGTTAGCTTGAAGATGTAGCAGGCCATCCAGGGAACCAATCGACAATAAATGCGATGTTGTCTTACAGAGTATGGAAAAACCACAGCATATCATCATATCTACTACCAGTAAACGGAATTCGTTTTTGCGCTGTGAAACACCTATTAGCTAGCATAGTGTAGTACTAAGATTGAAACGCTGTGTTGATTATCAGTTTGTATTAGCTTTTTATACTCTGACTTACCAGTTCGTCATTGTGCATTCGTTCGAAAAGCGGATGCTCACTTGTATGGGTGACCATCCACTCGTGAAGGTCGAGCACATCTGTAATTGTGTAGAGCCTACCATCGACGGCTAAAACGTACGCGTACTCAGCCAACAGTTGCTGAGAAATGATTCTCCATTTATGTTTGGTTCTCTTAAAGTGGGGATCGGGAAACAAAAAAAACATCTTCTGCAGTTGTCCCTTTCGGAAATAGTTTGGCAGGTATTTCATGGCGTTCGTGCGCAGGCAGCATATATTGCCATAGCAACCTGGGTACATTTTCCGCAGCGCCTAAATAAATTGAACAGCAGCTTCAGTTATCCAGATATCCAAAAAGCTGGAACGAATATTTTTAGTTGGACGAATATGGCATAGCATTGTTTAATCGTTTGTGATTATGAGTTTATGAGTAAGGAACTAGCAGGTCGAATGTCTCCTTCCAGGACAAAACTATATTTCTTCGAGATGTTCCAATATCCATTAGAATTAGGGGAACAGGAAAGTAATATCTGCGGCACCAGATATGCATTACGAAACAATCAGAAGCGGTCCCATCTAAAGATCCTTTATGCATATAGAAAATCACTACTGATTCTTCTTATCTTTTTTAAAAGCAGCTATGTGCTTTTCCAGCGTATGACCAGTACCTTACGTACCTTTATACGGTCCATTACATAGTCGGATACCTTAACACGAATTTCCAGTCCAACCATAAATTTGTCTGGGAACATACGCGACAGCTCCACTGAAAAAGATGATATTATTAAAAATATTACGCGAGATGTTCCTACCCATAATTATCATTTTGTTTCGAATTTTTCATAAGGACAGAGAATATAGTTATCATTGCAGCCAATAAATAATTGGCCTTACATTAGGCTCCTTGTCGATAAGAAAAAAATATTACACCGACCCACGGCACATCGAGTAAGAAAAAAACAACGTATCGATATGATTTTAATTTTTAAATCACATTGCCACGACTAATTTTTTTTTATAACGTTGACGCCGTATTTTTTATATTACCAATACTGTTTAAAAATTGAACGCGATTACGAAGTGCACTTGAGATTCGGGATTGTTCTCAACTCACCTAATAGGCCGCCGTATCCACAGCCAATATCAACAAATTCGACTTTCGATTTTTCAGGAGCAAAGCAACCGTCGTAGTACTTCGTCCAGTCCATATCAACCGGCGTACATGGGCTGTAGGAAATCATATGCAGCATTTTATCTCAGTGAAACATACGATTCTCGATAAAAAGTAATCATTAGCGAGGTTCAACTAGTACTTAAATCAAATTTGCATAGCATGCAGAATTGGTTCGCTAGGCGCTTACTTATTGAAACAGTGATCAGCGATCGGATTAGAGTGCGCCCTTTGTCGATAAAACCTCTTTTGGGGCAGATGAACTACGTCTTTGTCGTCGATATCCATTGTCGTTTCGTTATCACTTTTTTTAGTTTTTTTTTCATCATCCGCTTGGGATTGGTGCTCTATATTTCCGTCCTCTGCGCCAACTGCGATCTCCATTTAGGACTCAGTTTCTGTCGGTCACTACCTAAACACAACCATCATCCGTAACGAACAATTTGTCAACACTCGTAGATACAGACACGGATATCGAATGAAGCCACGTGTTCTTTTGTGCTACTAGTCTACGAACTCAGTTAATTGTCAACAGACCTTTATTTTGATTCTGCGTATTGCATATCTGTCTTGGTCTGCGCAGAATATAGCCGGGGCCAGCGGGCATCTAGCGCGAAGTCAGGCTACATGTACCTCGAAATGATACGCCGTCTTATTTTACTGGTTACTTAACCTGGGGCATACGCTTTTATTGAAACTGACTTAAACTGTTGCACCTGACACGCTAGGAGTGCCAAATTAAGTTAGTATTATGAGAGGATTTATAACAACATAACAAAGATAACTTTGTTCCCACGGGCTGTACAGAACAATATATAATTCACAGCGGTATATACAGAAATGTCGTTTATGCCTGCTTAGAGGAACCACATCTAGAGAGTTCGATTACATTCACTGGATAAATAATTATTAGTCTTCTTCCAGGCTAAACTAGCTGTAAGAAATTGAGAGAACGAATCGAAAACCGGTCGGCGGCAAGGCAGTACTACTGTGTTGTCCTTTAATGGCCCGAAGCACCCTATGGCGAAATTTAGTAGTTGGTCACAGTGCTATAGTATGTATATCTACTCTGTAATTTATCCTATAATATTCTATAATTGCCTTTTGCCGTTTCAGCCAAGTTATTGTCTTAGCTAAGGTCTTATTCAGACAAATGGAGAAGTTATTAAATATAATAGATAATAGATATAATTTCTAGTACAACATTCTTTAAACACAACTGTGTGCCACATTGGTACTCGAATCTGCACTAGGGCGATGCTTACGAATATGCAAACGTATCCTACAAGTTATAACCGACTAGAATTATAGATTGTTACAATTAGAAGTTACCTAGCTCTCATATGTTGGTTACCTTAACTCAATATAAATAATTCGAGTAATTACTTTAACTTTTTTTTTCGCAATTAATAGAATTTGTAACATCCGATTTCAGTTAAGTCATTATTTAGTCACTTTATTTGTATGCACTCTTAGACTGCTCTAAACTCACCTTATGTCTTCACGTGCCTTAAATTATTATCAAAATATACATTAATAGAAATAACTCTTTAGGAGCCCACATTTTCATTTAAAAAAAATATTTAAGTAACGGACATTATATTTTTTGATACATTTTTCTACTAGAGTGGTTGACGGGAAAGCCTCATGTACATAGCTATGCAGTTGTTGTACATTTTCCGATGCACTACAGGTATCGAAAATTTCGTATTCACCCCAGTATACAGGGTATCGTAGGACAGTGAACGCACTATTTAACGGCTCGTAATTTGGTGAACTTTCTTTTTGGGGTGTGTTTCTAAGGTAATCATTAGAGAGACGACCATCAACTTTTGAGCAAAGAAAATTTATTTTAGTATATCATCAAAGGAACCACGAAAATGTAGCACAAGTACAAAGACAATATTGTAGGAAGCTTCAGACATATCCATCTAATTTCAAATTAATCCGATAATTATAAATCGGAGGAAAGAAATTAATCGGAAAACAAACAGATCCAACTGTTCAGGATACCCATAAACAAAGTCCTGCTAGATCAGGCACAGCAACAAGCTTCATGTGGACATTCATGAGACATGCTACAAGACAAACAGTTGATTAGTTTGATTCCAGCAAATCAAGTGTCTACTGCATTTTAAGACGTTCTATTTTATTTACAAGTTATTTACACTACACAAGGCTATTAACGTTAAGAAGATGATCCGGATCAAAAATCTTAAAACGGCGCTTGGAAAGTGTCAACAGAACACAGAGTTTTCGAAAAAGATCATCCATACAGAGCTATGAAGCTACATACCTATTAATTAACACAGTTAATTGACGTGGTTCACTTACTACTGAAGTGTAGATCTGTATGTTTATGTATGTTATGTAATGTTTATAAATTCAATAAAATTCGCTGTGTGGTGCAGTACTTCGAATTGGACCACTTTTTTGCCAGTACAATTATTGGTGCCAACCGCTTGAATCTGAACTGGGGAAGGGATTTTCGTGAAGATGGCAAATTTGATTTTCAGGGATGGATCAGTTACACACTATCGTCGTAATTTAACAGCATACCTTGACGATAATATTGTAAACAGGTGGATCAAACGAAGAGGTTTCATCGAACCCCTTGCACGTCACAAGAAAGCAAGAGATTTTTGTGAAGATACATTAGGAAACTAAAAACACTGAGAGCCACAATACAACAAAGCGTTTGTTGAGGTTTGTAAGTAAATATATCACCGTTGGCAGCAGTGTATCGACGAGAGCATAATAACAATTCGCGGAACATCTGTGCTAGGAGGAAAAGTTAGGAGTTTTGTATGTGAAATGATTCGTAATTTTAATATTAATTAGAAGTAAGTATAAATTAAAGTTAAAACTGTTCGAATTATGTATGCATTTATTGTTTCTATCTGAACCGATGGAAGTCAATACAACTATTGAAAACTTCGTTGTCTAAAATATGCTATAGAATACTTGTCGTAGGTGAGAATCATCAAAATCAGGATCGTTGTTATGGAGCAATAACATTCGGTGACAATCGTCATAAATGGCCTATTGCTTGGCAGTTCGTATTCCACCTAGCCAATTTTTTTCTTAGGCTAAACAGAAACGTGCGTACCACCCTCGACAATCATCGTTCTTCACGTACCCGATACAACGTCAGGTCTCTCAACGCGTCGCAGGTAGCAGGCTGATTATATAGAAGTCTAGCGATGGCCATCGGCGTCAGCTTGCACGAAAAGATCATGTTTAAGCCTCACAATGTTTGTGCTAAATTGTCCGTTATTCCTTTACACAATAAAAAGCTAAGTGTGCTTGACTTATGGGAAGCTTTTCTCAAAGCGGCCACTAAAATTCGTACATATTCATCGAACATGAAAGCTAAATGCTGCGCGTACTGTTCGAATCGAATAAAACTTTTGTTTAGATGAATAAACATACTTGTTTTCCCCCATATTATGTATAAACACGTTCCCCATATTGAAATGACGTGTGTATTTTGGATTTGATTACCTTAGAGGTGTGCAATGCTAATGGCACAATTTTGTTTTCAGCAGCCTTACATTCTGACGACTGCAGCCACTAAGGGCCTTTTCTGACCGTCAGCAATTCCCTCCTGTTCGCCAATTAATGGACCGATTAGCTATTCTCAGTTTCCTTTTGTACTAAGTTGTATGTAGGAAACGTTTGACTTATTCACAATGAACGCACTCGTTGTTTTCTTGATGGCGGTAGTTTTAAACTATGTGACAACGTCATTCCTGTTGAGTCTTGGTACTGAAGATTTTCTATATGATAAATATTGCATATTTGCTAAAAAGATATAAATTTTCTGTTTAGTTAGTTAGAAATGCATAGAACTATTAAATTTACTTCTAATTCTAAGACACTTTGTTATCAAGGCCATTATAGTAGGCTGACATTATTATATTGTATCACAAGGATCGTTACGTTATCATAACACTCTATTCGGAGGGGGTAGCTGACCAAGTACTTGCCTTAACGCACTTGGAACAGGATATGATTAACTAAGGCGTACTAATCAACACACACCGCAAAATCCAATAACGTTTTTTTCAGTTTTGAGAGAACTATTGCATACGGTGTGCGATTCGTTTGGCTGCGTGGAAACGCACAAATCAGTGTATAAATATGCGAATCACCTGGATATGGCGAAAAGTAAATTAAAATGCCTTTTAAATAGTGCGTTACCCCATTTCATAAAGCAAGAGAGAACAATCTATTTCAGATACTTTAGTGAATACATAAAGCTGACTTCAAATAGCAAGCGGTCAACATTGGCTCACGTCTCAGCTTTGTCATACTTTATATATATATAATATATTCAATTCGTTTATGCAGATACAGATTTCCGCGCAACGTGCCCCACTAGCTGGATTCGTTCTAAAGGACACAACCTTAGAGACAAGCTATTTAGAATATACGTAAAATTTTTTAATATTTCTTTACCATTAACCATTTTCTAAAACTCTAAACTAAACTAAAATATGAATACATATGTACAAACTCTTACTCGTGAAAAACTGTATTATGTACGTATTAAGTGCGCAGGTTTAAAAGCAACAGAGAAATGTATCTAATAATATTCTTATCATAACGACAGAATTCGATATCATGCCGCAAGGTGGGGCTCCGCGTTTACCGAAGATCTGCCGTCGTCGAGTGTCATCGTTGAAACTAAGTACCAGTCTCACACTCCCAATACTCTGCTACCCCACGTATTCCCCCAGTTCAGCAGATGACGCTAATTAACTGCGATTATTATTATTACATTAACAAAGAGGCTCTGACTCAGTATAGACATTATACAAATTAAACAGTTTACAGAATGCTTTCATCTTGAAGGCTGCTTAGGCGTTTTTCGCTTGCTATTCAACCGAAGTACGGGGCGGATGGGAAAGTAGTAAAGAAAGACTGGCTGTAGTAACTGAGAACGCGACGGGCAAGCGTTGAATGTTACTTCTGACTAGGCCCTTCATGAAGCCACATTATTTCATCACTGGTGTTAATCCATTATATGCTGCAATAGGGCCTGAGCCAACGATCACACTTCGGAACCAGCAGTCTTTAATTAATCGTTATATCTAAATGCGTCGAAAATATATACTCACGTAGCAGTTAGGGTGTCAGTGGGGACAGTCTGACGTGGTACATTTATGCTAGACATGTGTATGGAAATTACCACAAAAACGTATTGAAACAAAAGTACAAAAAACATAAATACATCGCTCCGTTTTTTCCTATAACGGTTTCTGGCAAAGCGTTTACCTTGAACCTTACTTTGAAAGCATTCTAAAATCGGATAAGTTAATGAAAAATTTCAGCATTTTGGCTCTCATAGTTCCACTTAATTGTTTTCGCTTATCCAGGCATAGTGTTTCATGTGCAGGCCCCACAGATATCTTATATTGACATGAAATAGAATCTCATAGCTAATAAGCACAGATAATGCACACTTTCCAAAGTAATTTTTGTTGCATTCGGAAAGCACTTTAGTGAATGTGCTTCGACAAAATAATGACTAACTTATTTTTAAAGCTCCATTTGGCATAGCTTACTAGTCTAACTTGTAAGAACAGTACATCCTCAAGAACTTTCGTCGTTTTTACTATAAAATAAACTGACACTCAAGTTTAAGTAATTTACCGTCTCTATTTATCATTAGAAAAATCCGAACTAGATTCTAATTATTCCCTATACTCCACTTTTATTTTTTTAAATTTTAAATAGATTTATTCACCTTGTACAACCTTGTTTCAACTTAGATGTAAACACATACATATCTGCAAATGTATGTAGTAGGTGACCAAAACCTGTTTTTCTACGCCTTTTATCATGTTACACTGGGCGCTCAATAGCTGCGGTACTTTTCATACATTTCGACCTTTCCCTCCCCTTTCGACTTTTCCTCTCACAGAATGCAATTGTCTGTCTTCGACAAGACTGCCCGCTCTTGTGAGTAATCCACAGTTTACGACCTGCTGGCCAATTTTAGACGCGTAAGCTAAAAACTGTCCATTATAGCATTTTTCGTGTCCGACAAGATCGAACGCAAACGACTATGGTCTTCAAAAGTGGTTGCGTAGAGGCAAATTTTTGATAATTATTCAGCTGTCCGTATATTTGTCCATCTAGTTGTGCTTTTTACATTTTGTAACTGCTACAAACTCAATTGAATATGACGGGAGATATTAAATGAATAATAAGATGATAAATCACCTCATACTAATCAGACAGCTATAGAAGGGTAGAAGCAAAACATGGTGTATCAAACTTTCTTTATGGGCAGATAATTCCTTCTAATCTCCAAGCCCAGTTTACATTCGGACATATTATACACCCCATCATACACCCAAAATATGGGTGGATAATACTCGTGCACTAGACAAAAATAATCTGAGTCCGATAATTTTATGCTACCATATTGCTCATGCAACAGGTATCTATAGTTAGCGCTGAATCGATATGCCAAATATGATTTGTCCTGATCTTTATCAGACCCATTCACAAATCATTTATGCGCCGACTGATATTATTGAGTTAGTAAGATCCAGCCTTATTGTTCCTTGCGTATTAGTGCGACTCCAGCAGAGGCTGCTGTAATAACTAATTAGCTTAACGTAGAAATCTTCAAAATGTTCACGATGCACATCGTAAGCTTAAGTACAGTTTTTCTAGAGATAGATACACACATGATTAAAAATATACAAAAAAAATATTCAAAAAAATACAAAAGTTATTAAAAAACTTCTGGTTGCAAAGGTTGCTGATGGTTACTTAAAAAAGTAGAAGTATTGACACGTCACTGACTGTATATCTTTCGCTAGCTGGCCAAAATTGAAAGAATTTAAGTAGGAAATTCTAATGCATTTACGGCGGATGTTTCAATCTCAATAGCGTTGAACTTACTTAACAATGTTAACTTAGTTTCAAATTTAGAGGAACGCAAAAATTACTTGTAATCATTCTTTGCATAAAAAATACAAGAGTTTTACAGCGATGGGATCACTGGTTTTACCAAAAATGACAGAAGATCGTTGGTCAGAATGGCGCATATTTAGTTCGGTAATACCATTTCAATAAACTAATTACTTACTTTAAGCTTTGCTGAAAAAGGGTTATATGTAAGTTAGGGTGGGGCTATATGTACATTAATATTTACTTATCGGTGCTACGAGAGACAGAAAAAAAATGTTGTTCTAGTATTATCCTAAAAGATTTTTCTATTACTAATCATTAATTTTCTACAAAATTACAACTAGAGACAGCTATGTTGCTGGGTCATATAGTCTCACTGGGTGAGGCTATATAGGCCAGATGTGGGGCTATATAAGCCACCGACGATTTCGTGCAAAAAGTTAATCGGTCAGCGATTCATCAACAATAAAGAAAAAATTCCTCATAGGAGGGGCTTCTTTTCTAGCCGGAATCACATTATGGCTAGAAAAGAGGTACTTTATAATCTTTTATTATTAATTTCGATAGATAAAAAAAAATATGATTCATCCGTGTCCACATGATTTCCTGCTGCTTGGTATAAAACTCAAATACTGTTACATTTCGCTTGTGAAGTGAGGAGAATCAGTACCGATACGCGCACCGTTCTTCAAGGTTAGTAAACTCTGTATGGCCATCGTGGTTATGCGTTATTTCTACCTTTTACATGATAGCAGTAATAATTACCGTTGCTAACTATTATACCCATATTTAGTCATGGTAGATTCGGATTCGTGACTGTCCGCAATGTAATTCATATATGTTTTTCTCATAATATATAAGAAAATATATTCATATATTTTTTCATTCAAATAATGCGTTATGTGAACAAAGTCGACAGTTTTTCAAAAGCAGCCATCTGTGATACGTAGCTAAAAATACCGAAGAGTGGTACAATATGTCCGTGATTAGATAGCTTACTTTTACTCTATGCATTCTTATTAAGCTAAATTATACCCTGGAAGCACTTATTTCTTTTAATTATATATAGGTAGGGTGAGTAAGTTTTAAATTCTTATGACCTCCTATAACAACCCAACCAAAAGAAGATTTTTCAATGAAATTTTTCATTTGCTAAAGGTGTTAGTTTTAACGGTTGTGTTTATTCGGCAAAAGGTCCGTTTAGTTCAATCACAGTCCAGTTCTAAACCTTGACATATTGCAGGTTCGTGTCGAAGATCCTGGTCGCAATTACGCAGACGCCTTCCCAACAGCACGAGGTTTATTAAACTCTTGCTTAAAAAGTCAAGCCTGCGCCAACCTCATATTATGAGTCGATAAATAACCTAACTGGATAGCGTATATGCTCTCTTCAGGCACTTCATCTATCCACCGTTGTACCACTATTTGTAGTATACGCAGATAAAATTTCTTTGCATTAGTTTTACCTTTTGAGAAAATCCACGGTTGCATGACGCATTTGTTTTTTTACTTGACATTAGATTTAGAAAAAGCTTTGGCCGGAAATTCACCCACAATAGGCAAATAATCTGGATCGTAATAAGATTAGCTTCTCCAGTCAATTTTTGCATGTTCTCTTGACAAAAAATTGAAAATCCCTTGCTGCTTCATTCTTAAAAGAATTAGAGGGAAAACGACAATAAGTAAATTTCGAGGTTTTAGCGTCATCAAGTAGTATTTGTTTCAATTCTATGAGAGTAAAATGCATTTGAGGTGGTTGATATAGGGCAGGCATATGTCTACCGTTCGCGTTTTCTGCTGTAATTTCTCCATCTGTGGCTTCTCGGAGTAAATCGGTACTAAGATATAATTGCATGCTAGCTGCCCTGTCAGGGCATGGGAAACCCTGTAACCACACGAACTTAGATCAGGAGAATAACTGGATCGAAGCCAACGTTGTATATTCCTTTGTTCAAATCGGGAAGTAAGTGAGACATGGCGGTGAAGTCTGGCATTGTCATCAAGTAACTAGGCTGCCTTTTTCCGATTGCCGCGCCAGAAGTCCATCAGTCTCTTGGGGAATCGGATATCGCGAGCTGCATTTATAGTTTCATCATAACGAGTCTCACACAGTAGCGAATACTTTTGATGTCCTTTACAAGTACTAACATTAGCTTATGTTCGAACCTGCTCGACACTGACACCGATGTCTTTTCGGCTGGCGGGAAAAAGCAACCGACACCTGGTCTATGGTAACCAGGTGCCTCTGGCGGTTTTATGTTGATTGAAGTTCTGCAAATTGCATTTGGAGTACACCGCACGCATTTCTAATCGGGCTAGAACAAATTCAAGGGAGACTCATTTTTTTTACTCAGCTTCCGCACTTTTCCTATTCGGGTTATAAATTCTATAACACGTTACATGTAATGCATTCTTGCCTCTAATTTCTGATATCAGGTCACCTCCTTTCTAGCCTTCAACGCTGAAATCTCTGTTCTTGAAACGTTGGCATTATTCATGTACCGTATTTTTGCTTGGAGCCCCTTTGCTTAAAGTTTTAGCAGTAGTATAGTTATTTTGTCCTGCCACCAGCTGGCAAACTGCCGAGTCAACGACGGGCACGAAAAAGCGATAAGCGCACTGCGTGAACAACCTCAAGGGGTTTATGGAAGCCCTATTCCGCAGTGTGTCGGGAGCAACAAAAGCTCTTCGAGACATTCGCAACATACGAGCAAAATCCGACAACACCTGTGGGGAGATTACCTTCACTCATTTTGATCTTACGAGCAATATGGCGATTCTAATACTTTTGCCCTTTTTATATTAGATAGAACTGCAGGTGTAGCTTATCACTTTACCGTAACTTCTTATGTTCGTTGTGGCTAAACAGATAGCATCAAATCGATTAAGTCGGTCAGGATGAAATACGAGAAAAGTTGATGCCATATACCAAAACTGGCGCTACTTTATAAAGGTGCGACATTTCGTGAAGGTTTTTATTTTTAAGATACACACATACTCTTGGCAATATCATTCGGATACGGTCCTTCGACTTTTAGCAGAAAGCCATAAAAATCACAAAATTGGAATGATTGACAGAAATACGTTCCATCCTAGAACCACACCGGGCAGACAGCTCGACGAACAAACCTCGTGTTTGGTTGAGGCTCTACTACTGAACACACCGTGAGACATGTGGTGGGGTACAAATTTCAAAGAAGTCATTTTCAAGTCAAGAATATGTCTTGTAAAAGCTTTCCTGCAAAGGCGAAAGAGAGCTCAGAGTGGTAGCCGGACTTATCCAAGGTTTACGATTGTTAGTACTCAGGCTTGGCGTAGGTAAAAATACCACACTTGTTCGCCTCGGTTGAATTGAAAAAAAAAGAAAAGATTTCACAAATAATTTGTGCGAAGATCAGAAACAAAGACGTAGGGACGGCTGCTACTCTTTGCTGTTATGTTTTTATAGTGACCCATTTTTGCGTTGAATTGAATAAGTTGTGATGAAAATAGATCTTTTACCATAATTCCAGACGGTCATTTTAGCAGGTGGATAAAGCTTTGCCCTAAAACAAATCGCCAGCTACAATAGCTTATTCTGCGTATTCAATGCTGTAGTACGAATGTTATTCACTACAGTTCCATGAGTCCTGTCTCGTTGATGATAAGTGAAGTTCACTGTCAATAACTTGATAAGCTGATGGACGAACTTCGCATTAGGCAACTTAGATTGGTGATTAAAGCTGAATGGCTCTCATTGAATGACGACGACAAAACAGCACAAAGATCACAACATCGTAAATGCGGTAGTTACAATTGAGAGCTTCCTATTATCCAGCGTACTTACCAGATACTGTTCTCACAGACTGCCATTTTTAAAAACCTGACAACTTTTTAATGGGAGAACTGTTCAAACCTCTGCAAAATGTCAAAGTTGCGCTTCGAGGCTTTATGTCGCAGCAGAATAAATACGTTACCAGACGAATAAAAAAGTCATAGATAGTAATTGTACACATTTCATTCAATGGAGTTATTGAGACCACGTGACCTGGCATGGTAATCTGTTAATTGTCTCATATAAACGTCAACAGACGCCTCCTTGTTACGGATCTTTTTGGGCAGCGTCTAGAGGGTACTAGCTAACCAAACCAGGTTACATTTCCGAACTGAGAAATATCTCTTAACTCTTTTGCAATTCGATTATGATGCGCCCAATACATATTTCGTGCACATCATGTAATAGATGGATAGGTTATTTAAGGAAAAGTTTGGATGAAGGATACTGAATAAGTATTAAGACTTTCAGGAGCGTAGAAACTTCATTAACAGCCTGTACATTTCGGAAACTCACGTAGGCGTTGCTCATTGGCAACACATATGACGACAAGTCACTGACAGCTGGAAAGCAACCGATACATTAAATACCTTGAACTTAACTTAGGTAAGTACCGCAAGTACCAAACAACAACTCGCTAGTCTATTACAACGACAGTTTGGTAGTCCACTAATTCAGACATAATCGAACCCTATGTCGTACAAAACACGTGACCTCGAGACCCCTCTTCCTCAGGCTTAGAACGTTTATTAATAGTGAAAACTAACAAAGTAATAGCACACTGGCTGAGGTTTTTCTACTTATTTCTTTGGTAAGCCACGAGACAGAAATTATACTACCATTGAATAAAGCTTTGGCCTGTCAGAGACTCACGCTTAAGTGAATGAGGTTCTTGCTTCAGTGAACTTAGGTAGCTTCGAGGGACTCACGTCCAGCCTCCGAGAGCGAGTCCCACATCGCTAAATAACTTTTTCTACCAGCAGTAATACGCACCGAAAGAAAAATTTCCGAAAGTGAGCCACAAAATCCACAAACGATGCGTTCAGTTCATCGAATAGTAATAGAATTCCCAAAGTACCAAAGAAAAATCGAGTGAAAAATTTCTCTCAGAACATGCGCAGACTTCGTTCGCGATGCAGTAAATTTGTTATGATAGTCTAGTGAAACAGTACTCGTTTAGCATCCGTTTCGACTCGCAGGACACATGGCGTGTTTAGGACAGATCTGTTGGGGTCAATCCTATTTGATGCATGCATTAATTGCTATCTTAGCGTGAGAAAGAAGCAAAGAATGATATTAATATCTTTTTCCTTTACCAACAGAAAGTGACGATTGAGAGACAGAGAGACAACAGAGAAGTGATGGCCGCGCATTTTCTACAATACTTTTAAAAACAAGCATCGTAAGGCTGTGCGTTGCAATTAATGGGACAAAAATTTGGGACATTATCAAATTGGGCGCAGTCAACAATTTAATGCCAAGTAACCAAAGACCTCTGCGCTTGCTCCTTTCCTTTAAGCTCCTTTTTATGCCTTTTTTATAATAAAAAAAGGAGAGAGCTCACTTCTCGTGTTAATATATCTTCCTTCCCTGGGGACCTACATGCCCGTTACAAACGCCTCGAATCCAATTGCTATGAATTCAATCACGTCGGCCGCTCTGGCGAGTTCCCTTCGTTTGGTCTCTGATGGCTAGGTCGGTCGCGAGAGGGGCATAGAGTGGCAAAAAGGGAGCCAGGGGGCTCGGTGACTTTAAGGCGTATGAAAATCTGTAGATGAATGAAGACAGAGGGTAAAGCAGGTTTGTGCTACTTCGTCTACACTGACGCTACTTCTAGGCTCCACATTCATATATTCATTAATATATATCCGAAGTCATTTGCCACGTTCCCAGAACCACCACGAGCGTGTCAGATGCCATGCTGCCCTATTGATGCGACTGATTTTTTCGAAAATTCGTTGGGATAGCGAGTTAACGAAATATTAAATAAGGAAGTTTCGTTGTATCGGCGTATCAAACATGTTTTTGTCGCAAAAAAGCAGCTTAGCTCAGAGCACCTTAAGGTTTGTTGAAGTTTACCATCAACTACCTTCAAAGTCACAAAGATTAACGCTCAGTAAAAACTCAATCTATAATACAGTATTAAGATAATATATTCAGAACCCGAACGCCCCTATTAGTGACCTTATATTTGGCACAATATTCATCGCCTGAAACACTTTTCTAAATAACTATATAAATAATAATAAAATGATAGATGGCCTTGCACCGTTGCCCTGACACTTTAGTTCAACCTAGTAGCGCGGTTCATTAGAACAAAATTAGCTACTTACGCATCTACTAGAAGGGATAAATAAAAGATTGTCATGCAGCTTTTGGCCGTTTGCTAAAGATTATCGGTACTGTACTATCTCTTCCATACATCAGATTTCATTTCGGTGGTTTGCTTGACGAAATCTCCTTAGCCGCGATCTAACGCATCGACTATTCGCAAATTGCTACCAGGCGATTGCAAGTTTTATGTAAGAGCAGAACTTTAGAATTAAGCTTTACAGATCAAGCTTAATAAACAAAAATTATAGATGTCTTATTAGTTTGTAAGATTCTTGTTTAATAACACGGAAAAGCTTCGCAGATGATTGCATCTATTATGTAGAATATACTTTTTTTTTATAAAGTTCACGTCAAAGGGCACTTGCTATACTATGTGATGTTCATAGTTCGAGCAGGGAGTGTTTAATGGAATACCTTCAACGTACCGAATCGAAGTCTACGCAGTGACTTCGAGCTTGTACAAAACGAAAAACTAACTCGGACATAGATTACGTCTGAGGACTAATGCATGTTAAGCTTTAATACCTGTGAAGGTATTCCAGATGATAATGATCAAATAACGCTTCAAGACAAAAGGGCGAAAATTTCCCAACGAATCTTTTTTTTTTTAATGCATTAACGTTAATAAATTCATCGTGAAGGCCCTTTGCTCTTGTCGGAAATGATCAGAAAAAAAATTAAGTATCCTAGACGTCAGAAATTATAGGTGAGCCAGAGTTGATGTTCCATCATATGTAGACTCCTGCAATGTAACTAACCGATGTTATGCGGTTCAGGCGTTTGAGATTGTCAAAATTTTGTCGCATAGTGAGATGTAAGAGTAACTGTATATGCGAACGAGGTAATTTAAACTGCACGTTGCTATGGCTCTTGCACGAGCACGTATAATTCTAATTTATAATTTTCTGGAAGGCATATATTTATGTGCAGGTAGGCGAGGTTTTTCATTTCTGAATATCAAACCAACTTGTGCCATTTCTGTTGTTGTTTTCCATTTGGTTTTGATTCGAATTTAATCTTGAAAAATCGTACTCGTAAATTCTGAAGATCTCTGGTGTAGCGTCTAATACCCAGATTGGAAGCGCCCAATTTGAACTGCGCGCGCTGTAGATATGGCCCTTAGCGTTTGATTCGTATCAACAGGATAACAACTTGAACGAACACGCAACGTTAACTTCAACTGGATTTCGTCAAGATCACTATACGTCGTCTGCGGCATCTAGGGGCTGCAAAATTCAAGAGAAGAAGATAAATACGTGATATGTCATTATATATATATATAAATAATGATCACGGATGGCCAAAATCACAGACAGGTTAGAAAGTTAAAATAAACCAGTGCTTTATGCTGTCAGGAGGCGAGTTTCCTCTGGAAGAGACCACCGATATAAGTGCATGGCGACGCCCTAGTACGTTCGATGCAACTATCTGATTATCCTTCTTCTGTCCGTGAGACAGCCAACAAAAGATGTCTCCTTCTTTCTTTTTTTTTTTGATTTATCCATGCTGATGTCAGCATTGATGTTATTTTTCTATATATAGCATCTCGAAGTAAATCGATACCACTTGCCCCCTTTTAAAGTTTACAAAGTCCCGTAATCACACGGAATTAGATTTATAAGCAGGTTGGAGTAAACGTTAGATATTTTCCGCTCAACTCAAGAAGTAATTTTCAAATAAAAATTAGGAAAGTACATTGTTTTATTTTCAAGGAGTGCCAGATGCCTCTGATGTCCATTGGAAGTATTGCGTCCGAACCTATTTATCACTGTCAGTCCATTCTTTAGCAGTAGATATTGAACCATACCTTGTATCGCACTTTTTTTTGCACGTAAAACGCGTCACGTGCATTTCCAACTGGCCTGAAGTCCGTTTACGAAAACACATTTTCTACTCGGTTTCTATCTTTTCAATGTCTTGGTTATAATTTGGTAACACGTCACAAGCGAACTACCAGTTTCACCCACAGAACATTTTCGCAATAAGCGTTTTCAAAGGCGCTTATGTGTTCTAGCCCTTCGGTGCTCGATATCTGGTGACCTTGTCGCAGGCTTTGACCACTCCGGTCTCCATTGCCCAAGGAAAATGTTTTCCAGATTCTTCTAGGGTAAACCCAGCCTGTCCTCGCTAGCACGTCCCTAGACTGAAGACTGAAGTATTTACCGGCTGCCCGGTCTACTGTAGGCCAGTAATTCCCATTGTTAATAGTGTGTCATTCGAAAGCTATTTAATTAATTTTTAAGCCCACCGAATTTGCTTGCAACAACCTAATACATACATACAAGTGGCGCGCTCGTGTCTGTTCGCCACATACGGAAATCGCTTACCTAAACAGCCCGCGTTAGCAGAGTTCCATTCGTTCGTCCGTACGGCGAGTCCTCGTTAGGTTTGAGCTGTAATTTTCACGAATAACCCTTCAACTGAGCTGAACCAATAAAATCGAAGAGTCAACCAGCCTTGCAGTAATAATACGACAAAACGTCAAATGTTACCTCTTTTGCTTCGTTTTATGGCATGCAATAGTCCTCTACAGGCTGTACGATGGATTATTTGTATTAGCGAAAATGCCTCCATAATAGGCTCATCTTGATACAGGAGATAGCCAGTTCTTTCTAGCATGAAACCACAAGCTTATCGTGACGCAGGCAAAAAAATCCTGTTAAGAACATAAGCCAAGGGTAGGCTATTGTCTAATGTCTTCGCGACGGACGAATTTCCAACGGGCTTATAAACTTCGTTGATTTTTACCAACATCAGTTATCTACATCGTTAGCAACATCTGTGATGCTCTTGAAGAATCTGAAAAACGTCTTCACAGGGCGAAGCCTTCGGAATATATCGAACAGGTTTTATAGCTACAGGACCTGGAAGTATAGACGCAAAAGGGCGTCTCTAACAGCCTTGGAATATTGACTTACGAATAAGCGGTTATTTTCCAAAGGAAAGTCTTGTACACTTTATAGGCATTTTTGCCTTTTACGACATTAGGCTTACTTTGGATTGAGAGTTTGGAGGAGGCTTGGAATTTACTAGTGTGTTTGAATGAGATTTTATCAAGTCTATACCTATTAATCTCATTTTATTCATAGTTACAATAAGGAAGTTGTTGTCACATTTACGAACCTTGAAAATGACCTGTACGCGATCATGTGTGAACGTTGTGATCAGGGTTAATGGCAGTTAAATAGACTAAGCATGATTTTTTAGAATGTCAGCTCATCATTTGAATAGTTGTTTTCTTAGACCCAATACATAAGGAAGTGATCCGACTGACCTAATTTAGTACCAGTTTGTTATACTCAACCTTTAGATACATTTCACGAAGGTATAAGGCTATATATTATTAATAAATGCTGAAATGTTTATAATAACATCTAGCTTTCGCGCTTGTGAATTTTCAGAAAAATAGCTTTTTACTGTAGAGTTAAAATCAACTAGGTAACACACCTATCAGACAAGCATATTCATGTATAGATATCCCTGCATTTTTATGTGTAGCTGTTAGATGAATCAGCGTGTACATTTACATGCGTCTGTATGGGTAAACATGACTTTCTCCTTGCCTGTTGTCTTTCCGCTCCGACAACTCGTCCGCTTTGTCATTCAGTGTTTTTTCTTGCTCGTCTATCTGTCCGACGGTGAGTAAAAGTATCGTAGAGAACAGGCTCGAAATAGAACTGTCATCACTATCACCATCACTTCGTATCATCTTTTCCCACCCGTCGTCCTTCTGTGGTCTTTAGTGTAAGAGGTTCTGTCAATCTCTCGATACTATCGCCTCTAGCGCCGGCTCATACGAATCAAAGAAGGGGGTATGAAGTTGTAGAAGGTAAAACTGGGCCCGTATGCCAATTCGCGAGTTGGTCGAGAGCTTCTCGTACGCTGTTACTGATCGATAGTTTCGTAGTGGTCTCTTTAGTCTTGGTACAACATGCCTTGGCTGTCTTTCGACGACCACTAGTCAAGCCAAAGACGGCTGCATCAGTTAGACAGGGAACGGGGTGTTGAAAAGCCAAGGCCAAACCAGCTTGGGGATTCGGAAAAACCGTGGGTGTCTTTATTGCCTCAGTGGAGCTGGTGACTGCGTTCGCCCAGTGTATGGCCGATAATATTTGTGGTCGCTAGCTAGATAATATTTGTGGCGTTTGCCGTGTGGGTGTCTGTATGCGTGAGTTCTTTGTATATGGTGTAACTGTGCGCCTGTCTATGTGTAAAGGGTCAGCGTGAAGCGTTTGTTTGAAGAAGCTCCAAAGAAAGCTAGATTTACCCTCCCTCTTTTTTGGAGACGACAGTGTAACCGATCGGGAAAGAGATATAGGAAAGACTGACAAAGATGTCAACGAACAAAAAGACAAACGTTCGTCTGGACGACAACGACAAATAGTTATCAAGAACTATGACCGAGAGTTGTGTGAAAAGCACGACGCATTGCAGTGCGTCTCCGTCAAGCCTGTTTAATAATTAGGGTCAGTTTTCGGGTTTCGTGTGTCGAAAACAGGGGATTATACGAGAACGTCGGTAGAGTGAATGCAAGGAATCGGGGACGAAGTGGAGAGATCCAAGGAGTGCTGAGGTGTTTTTAGGGGGGACGTGAGCTTAATAGCCGAGGTAAGGGCAAGGCGAAGGGTAAGGCCGCTCTTGGTAACGTTTGAGACTGTCGCTTACACTCTGTCTGTGCGTGCTTTGCAGGAAAGGGTCCATAGCCCGTCCGAATTCTCCTACTCTCTACTCAGTGCCTCTTTCCGTGATGCCGTAGACAGTGTGCATGCTACGGCTGCCTGGTTGGTCTTGTCGTTCTCTTGTGTGCTGCGATGCCATTCTGTGATACTGCTGTTCTCTGAGTAAAGAGTGAACTGAAGTACGCTGTTGCGTGGCGCGCTCTGCCCTTTCCTTTGCCGCCGCCATCGCTGCTGCTGCACGTTGGCCGGCCCCTGACGGTGGCCTGAGGTTCTCTCGTTCCTGACGGACGACCGTCCGCCAACGGAACAACGGATCGCTTAGGAGCACAACGGGCACCGTCGCCGGACGGATGAACTCAGCAATAGCAGCCACGACAGGGACCGCAGCAGCTCTCTGCGCGATTAGTGGCATGAAGCAATAGCAGTGACGGTCGTTCTGGCCATAACGCACAGCAAGTAAAAGGGCTGCAGCTGTTATAGAATAAACGAATAATAGCAATAAGTACAAGGATAGAACGAGTTAAAGCAGCACTACTACCCAAAGAAGCTACTGACGGTAGCCAAGCGACCCGAGAAAAAGCAGAGGAAGACAAGTAACCAGTAGGTGTTTCCCTCTTTTAATCGAAGAATCATCTATGTCTCGCCGATACATGCATAGCGAATATGTTCGCCTCTCACTTCAGCGAGTGGCGATGATGGTGTAGCTCAGTCATGCTGGCATGAGCCGCGGTAATTGTAAGATTATAACCAAACGAGAATAAATTGCAAGATAACGATTGGCATTAAGCTAATACTGACAGCGAACGGTAACTGCTGTTCAACGATATCGACGGGACAGACATAGATGAGGCAAAGATGCACAAAGAATGGCAGTTGACAGTGGAAAAGCAAAGTACGGTAACAGTTCTTCGCCTTTATCACTCTCTGCGTGTTGCCATTGAAAGCTTTTGCGGAGTTGAAGCTCTGAAAGCCACTATTGTGCCGTGTACCCAGCGACTCGCGCGCTACAAGCTAACACTTACGCCAGCAGCGGCAGCAGCAGCAGCAACAACAACAGCGCCAGTGGAGGACAACAATTGATAAACGCCAAATAGTTAATGACGCTTTTGACATAATTAAGATGAAACGGGCGAGGCAGTCTCGGATAGACATATTTAAGAACAGTGCAAGTCTAGCTAAATCTAGCTGGATAGGTGCGAGCGTCTAGTGTCTATGCCAACGCTACCTGTCAAAATCGACAACCCCACTTTCGAGACAAACTAACTCACAGTGCTGCGGCAGTAACAGGCGTTAATTGATAAAGCCGCAAGGTACCACTGATTACAAGCAGGGCAAGCTGTCAAGAGGGTCGCCAGCCGGGCGTGCTTGTTGATCTGATTAAGCAATATGCACTACTGACACTTCAAGACAACACCCATTACTGCTAGGACATGCGCGCTCCAGGCCTAGACACGTACACCGAAATATATTCACGATCGTTTTGCTAGTTATACATAATTGTAGTTCGAAACAATACAAACGGCAGGTTGTCTTACGTGGACCGCGCGAGTTCTTCCAACTGTGATCATTGCAATGTATGATAGGCGTTCGTACCTTCAACTGCTAGCCGAGAAACAAAGCTCAAAAAGTGGATTTTAACAACGGTATATCGTAGGGCCAACTATACAAATTTCGCTAGAGCTATATGCCTATGGCGTAGTTTGACGACGTTATTTGTGATATGGAAGACAGACGAGCGACAAAGAACTAAGCAAAATCGTGCATATGATAATTGCTCGCGGAAACGTAGCAACCGCATGGTACGCTGATTGTGTTACTGTGATTACGGGATCACCATATCACTGCTGATACTTCGATCTGTGTGACGCCTACAAATTCCGAACGCGCGTGTGTTTATATGTAGGACAATTGCAGTTAATAATAACAGCAATCATTGGTAGTGCGTGTTCTATCGCAGCATATGACTGACTGACTACATATTAGCCATATTGGCAGCTCCCTCTAAATGACGCAGCAGCTGATTGATGATCGTTGACTGGTTAGTACTAGCACGTAGAGTACAGACTCTCCGCGCTTATGACGGCGATATTGTGATAATTACGATGGCTGTGCCATTCTTATGAAGCTGATGGCGCGATCCTTCTCGTCGTGCGTGGATTGGCGATGAGCGTAATCAACGACGAAATCAGGACCGGATCCGAGGGTTTGAACTGATTTAACCGACGAGAGGGGGTGGCAACCAGTCAGTCTATCACAGCCATTAACGTTCTCCCCCTTTTCTTCTATTCATTTCCGCAGTCCGTTCTTCCGAAGTAGAGGTGCGACATCTTTGGTTTTCATTGTTCAGCTGGTTAACGGCGTAGTAATCAATCTTCACGGCCTTCTCGGACACGATGACTACCGTTACTGCTTCTCCTCCTCCCGCAATCCGTGCGTTCGGGGCCACCAGTTTTGTCTTCGTCAACTACCGCAGAGGCTGTTCTTTCGATTACTGCAGTTGCTGCTGCCGCGAGTAAGGTCCGTCAGTCGACTGATGGTGATCGATGGTGCGTTGATGACATCGATGCTGTTGCGGCTGCGGTTGACCAAAACAATGGCGAAAATCACAAGCATGGCAGTAGCGTGATATAGTTGATGCCAATAAAAGTGAATATCCTTTTTATTGTGGCCATTCAGCTGGCCAGTGAAAGATATGTTAGCTTGGGGTGATGTTTTCAAAAATACTAACATCCTAAAAACTGTCGAATGACTTCGTACCGACCGCCCAGCCATTTATGGCTATGAAACAAACTACATCTGCCTCAAGGAAGTTAGAAGAAAACAACGCATAAGACATTTAGGAAATAGCGGCAATACCTGCTTTGGCTTTGAGCCAGAAAAGATTTGGAGTTCTTCACCGCACTGTCCAGGTAAGCGTGGCCAGTTAACTGCGACTTCGACGGACCTGAACTGAGGTAGAAATGAAAAAAAAAATTGTAGATAAATGAAAAGAAAACAGCCTTGAATCCTGCAGTCCCCTGTCCCACTTCCGTGGTCGCTGTCCCGCTGGTCGTAACGATATTGTCCTTATCAATTCTTCTTTTCGCGGAAAAGAACGAAGTATGAGAGGAGGGGACACGCGCGCTGATATCACTGATGTCTCCATGACTGCTACGGTCAGTACTAAGCGGTCTGATCGCAAATAGAAATCCTGTCTACAGGGCTGATCTTAAGTGGAGAAATATTTGTGCTGTTTTGGCTACGACAACATCAACAGCTACACGTACATTTTCAACAATAATAGTAGCAGCGGTTTTACAACGACAGCTCAATTAGGTGAGTCGAGATTGAGGCGCGAAGAAACGCGCCATTTGCGCAGTAATATCGTAATACAATGCAGTAGCGGGAGGTGAGCGGGAATAACAGGGAGATGTTTTGGATGAGTACAATTTCTAGGCGACGATACTCAGCAACGAGACAACACCACAGCCCTGTAGCAACAGCTGTTGCAGTTCAAAACCATTGACGCTGACGTCTCCGCCGTTCATGGGCAGCGACGTCGACAACCGATGAAGCCGTCTCACCAGGCGAGGCCCTTCACCAGCTATTCGGAGGCAGCAACAGCCGTTACCTCCTGTAACCAGTGTCTATTGGTGGCCACGGTAACAACGTTGGGCAAGCGCGGGCGGCGGCGGCGGCAGCGGCAACGATCCCGAAACAGTCCTGAGCAAAAGATGATAGCGTCGTAGCTGGAGAACACGGTAATTATGCTATACACAGCCTGCTGTCGTCCGTCTTTGTCTTTGTTGACAGCTACCCTGTAAGCCAGCGTGTTGATGGTGATGACGTCCAACGCGATATTCATGCACACGCTCGCAGAGACAGGTAGATATTTGTACATGTGCAATTAGCCTGGACAGGAAAGAACAAACTTCTTGAAGATAAACGGACGACGAGGCGCGATGCCGCTCTTCACTAAAGTATTGATACGAATACGACCCGCGGTGCCCTACCGTTCAGCCCAGTCCGTGCATACTTGAAGGTGATGGCAATTTTTGGCTGCCGTCGTCGTACGCTGCTGGTGCCTTTTATCAAGTGGATATTGAGCTTTGTTTCTGCTCGTGCCACGTTTTGTTGTTGTTATCAGAGGATAGTAGCAGAATTGTCTCGGCGTGCATATATTCACAGCCATTGGCAACATGCACTGTCCATCATCATTCATCCGTCTGTTGGGCTGGCAGTTCATATGTAAAATCGTCATGACACGATCCAACGGGAGAAACAGAGCGAGCTAGGAAAGGAAGCGACGACTCATAACGACAGCAAACAGTAAGTAACTGTCTTCGCGCGTCATTGGGATCGTTTTGCTGCCGCTGCTGTTGCTACTAAAAGATACTAGGAGATGTTCAGAGTGTTGGAGTGATGAAGCAAATGCCATGACACAAATTTCTATGTCATAGGCTGTATGTGTGTAACCGTACGCGAGAGTATTTCGCCCTCGAAACGTGTATTTGTTTGTGCCGTCGGATCTGAGTCGTGCGCGGCAGCTATAGAGAAGTCAGAGAAAAAAAAACGCAGAAACGGATTTGGAAGCGGGAAGGATGAAGGTTGCCTGACGTTGAAACCCGATGTTTCTAATGATAAAAGACACGTTTCATCTCAATCAATCATTGCACTTTAAGACGTATCACTGCAATAGTAGTGCGTCGTATTGCGTATAATAATAACAATGGCTAGACGCTCTGCGAACGGCAACCAACTTCCCTAACTTAAATGACAGTGTCATTAGGAACTGTCCAGCCATCGTAGGACGCTGCGAGCCAACAAGTATATCTCGCCGTCTGCAAAACCAACCTGCACTGGCCTGGTTACGAAACCTATCGAGACTATACTTCATCGCACTGATCGTTTGTATGTAAACAGCGTGTACTTATGGAGCTGCGCTGTAAACCATGTTGCAAACAATACGGAGCACAAACAACATACAATAGCTATAAACTAACATACAGCGTCGTACGTCCTGCGCGCGTACATAGCCACACATATTCTTGCGGACCTAACATTATTTTATATAATGTTTTGCTTCATTTCGTTTAGAGCAGCGACAGATTCGCGCGCTCGTTGACTGTTTACTCGTGGAACAGTGAGCAAGTCGGTGCAAATGTTACTCTCATCGGCTAAGAAGCCGATGTCGTGTATTTGTTTGAAATTAGAGGTGCGATTTTTGTCATTTCGTGTCTCGTGCCTCGAATTATTAGCGCGAATCAGCACTAGCACAGCAGCAGCAAGCAGCCATGGACGGGGGCAACGAATGGATCCTAAGAAAAATCGAGCGAGATAACAAGAACAAATATCCAAAAAACCTCCGCTCTAGGTGAGTCCACATAAACGCTATAATGCTACCAGCAAACGTTAAACAAAAGCAAAGCAGATCGTTAACTCGAATTGACCCATGGCAAACATCGGTCTCCCCAACAGATAGAAGTAATTACCCCCTTAACAGAGATGAAATTTCAAATGCTAACACTGGCAGTTATAGGTATGGCTTTCACAGTCGATGAGCGACATATTCATTACGGATCGCAAGAAAGCAGGACGTGGAGTCTCGCTCTAGTAATAATTGCTATGTACGACAAAGGCGCATCTATTCGAAATCATTGTATATCGTGCTATAAAAATGAAAAAGGCGTTGCCAACGGTTGTCCGGCCAGGGAGTTTCGGCGATTAAAGGCGTCGAAGTCAACGAATGTGAAAATTACGTTTCCTCTGGTGGTGATGGCGTGTTTTAAAATTAACACAAAAAAAAAAAAAAAAAAACAGCTCTATCAAATATATGAACTTTGCGCCGATTAAAATCACGTGCACAAATCTTATGCCTAATCTACGTACGAGAATAGACAACACAACAATATCAACATGTGAAAAATGCGCGCGCTATCTAACCCGCCATCTTTCTCTATGCCTTTAAGTCAGCCACAAGAACTGACGCGGCAAGGGTCGCTGCTAAGGAAAAGTTTTGTTTACACCCCTTTGCGTAGGATATTGTCTGTCAGACCTGTAGCTTGTTATACGATCTATTATCCGAGGACGCGTATGAGCCGCCGGACAGGCCTGTCATCGTCCTATTTACAACCAACAAATGATAGATAGGACACAGTGCAGCACACTGAATAACATATGGCATAACAGCGGACCGTGATGTAGAAGATATTAAAGTAAGTAGTAGCAGCCTTGTAAAAGTCTGCATCCATTCGAAAATAATAGTACGGTAAGTCCGCGCCATGCAAGACGTGCAATAAATCTTTTTCGAGAAAACTGAGAGATGGATAAAAGTTATAGCTCTTCAGCTAAAAACAATTCCGTCAAAGCAGCACAACTTACTGTTCGTTGAAAAATAGACGCATAAACATTAATAATCAATTGAGGTAATTGTGGCGGTACCAAGTTACTTTGGAATTTTCGATTTCGGACATCCGCATACTGTTTACTTTGAAAAACTTCTTATACATTCCACAGCTACAGCAGTTGCAGTCTTATTAACTGCGTCAGCATCTATTGATTAAATATTACGTATACGGACGTGGTTCGCTTGAACTTTCCACTGAGTGCATTGAGTCGTCATTGTCGTTTATCTGATGACTCAGGTTAACATAGAATTATACTGGTAGCTTTACAGTTGCCACCAAAAAAACGATAAGCCTCAATCAAAATGCTGTATTATATTTTTTGGACAAAAAATAAAATAGTACGTCCAATCGTTTCCATGTACACATGTGTTTTTCATAGAAGGAACATGCGTGCATGCATGGAGTCTCATTGGGAAAAAAAGACGACTGTCGAAGCGTACGTACGGTCGATAGTCTCCTATATGGATGCATTAACGTTGGCAGAACAGATTCGTTCATTAGGGGTCAATCAGAGCGGTCCATTGTTGTACATGTTATTGTTTATCACATAAGTGCATTTAGCAAACATGGAACGGTATCGATTATGCGTATGCTGGATTTGGATACACGCTTTCTCCACGGCTGGCCAGTTCTATCTGTCTAACTTGTTTTCTACCAGAGGGCACCCATTAATGTTAGCTAAAGAGCCATGGCTTCGGACATAGACCGGTGCGTTCAGCCACCGATTCGTCCATTTCGCTCCTTCATGTTGCGTTGTGGGCATTTATGTTAAAGTATAAATGTTTGGCTTGAGACTCGGTACGTGTACGGTTATTAAATAAGAAAAAACCAAGATACTATATAGCGTTGTTGTTTCGATTAAAATTTATAGCGTAATGATATATTTGAAGTAAATTATGATGGTTACTAAACATTGTCCAGTGTATATGCAAGCCTCGTCACCATTAGCTGTTATATATTGTATACTGTAGAGCTAAGTAGAGTTTTTTTTTTGTTGTGTCGACGTTGAATGGCTTTTGAGTAAGCGTAGCAAGCAATATATACGAAGCACTACGACTAGATCCATCTATTGCTAGGGCATAACAACTAAGCAATACTGTTAGTATGATATTGTGTATTATTATGATATTATTATTATGATGGCTGCAACCTTTTATGCCTAACACGGTTTTTCACATAATATACTATTATTGCATTTATGTACTAGTTTGTAAGCGATCACACAGATGTAATCGAAGAGATCCTAAAACATCATTTTAGTGTGAGCAAAAACTCTTCTATGCACAGTTTATGTCAGTATCACCTGTCAACCCATTTAAGAGTCTAGCCTTTTATTCCCTTCGATCAACAATGTCCATTCGAATACATCAGGACCCCATATTTCGTCTAACTAACCTATTTACTTATGCATTTCTTCTATTAGCTCGACTAAAGGACATAGACGAAATTTTCGTATATACGTGACTCAAGTTGCTTTTGGCGGGAAGTTTAAAATTGCGATCCATCCACGATGAGCTTCCCGTTTCTGCCTCTCCGGACCCACTTCTCCCCAGTGCTTTACAGCTGCAACCAAACAGTAGCGCCTGTACATATGAGAAAAAAAAAGCAGCGCGTGTGCGTAACGACGTGAATACTGAAATAAGCACAAGCTGTACGTATGTATATTACTCCTCACAAACCGAATAACAGTACTTACTTAATGAGGACTTGATTCTCATCTGTCTCGCTAGGGACTAATGGGCACCCCCTTCAGCTCAACAAGTATGTTACTCATCTCGTCTAATGCGCAAACGCTTAAAAGATATTATCAGCGCCCTCTCTGGTGGAGACAAGTCAAGCAGAGAACCTATGGTGGTAGTGTTCCTAGTCCAGAGATTCATTTATAAGATAGGCACGACGTCATGAAACAGGACCATGAAAGCACAAGCTAGGTTTGCAAAGCGTTGTCTTTAACATTAGCCATCATCGTATTGGTAAATTACCTACGCAAATTAGACAAAAAAAAAACGCATCGCTTACTATACTCGTATAGATAACCAAGCTGATCAGGAGAAGCAGTCGTCGTATGGTAATGAAGAAAGGGTGCTTTTCTTCGCCATCGTACACCAAGCCCGACAACGGTAATCGTGGTACTATGAAGTTAATAAGCAAGGGACGAACATTTATAAGTTGACATTCAGTAGCATCAAGAAGAGTACAATTGATTTAATGTTTTGCTGACGCAGCGTCTGACGTTTAAGCTCGAAACAATTTATTAGTAATATCTGAAATTTATTCATTGGTAAAAACAAACAGGGGTTCTTTTTCCGCTAAAATGTTCTCCGCCATTTAAAGATTTGTTGGATATGGCACTACAACGGCTTTTTACTATAATTCGCCATTGGAGCTCTTTAGCGAGCCAGGTCAACTACGTACTTTACCAGGACGCTGACGTGAATTGAGGGAATTTCTTGGATCATCCCATTATACGAGAGATTGGAGAAAATTTAAATTATCCATTCCAGATATGACTAAAGGCCTTTGCTGAATTGCAAGCCAACATTGGTATTAACGAATACAGACGTCAGTGGGTTACTTCGTGAGCAAAGGACTAAATTATACCGAAATTTTGCTCATATATGTACATTTAACGTATAGCGCTTTCATACATCTGTATGTATGAATAATGTAATTACTACCAATAATAATAGTTTATCACATTTTTAATCCACCATTAGGGTCAAAGTAGAACCGCGCCTATGTCAGATATGCAAAAAATATCTGTGTGCTGTATAACAGATAACTGTGGCTTCTACTACAATTCTTTGATGGATCTGTGTATTGTGAAATCATGAGTTCGCACGTAAAAGCGTTATACCTATAAAGATACGGCGCTTGTGCGCAATTCGCGTAAATAAAGTTGTTTATACCGTAGAATATATGGAGCTCTTTGTTCACGTAGACGCTGCAATTGTTTTTATCAACCGCTTTATACACGAAACGTAATTCGTTTGTTATAGACGCGAATTAATCTCATCACATATATATAGCGTAGCACGAGATCGCACAGGTTCGAGCGGTTCTCGAACAAATAATCATGAATATAGCCATAGTAGGTAAGACGTATGATAAATAGGGTCTGCTACAGCTTCCGCGTCTTTCTCGGGCCTAACGTAGTTCTTCGATGACCGCATATCTTTAAAAATTCGAAGTGCAAGTTCCCGTTTAGCAGCTATGAGGCAACTTACATAGCGTAACGCTTCACGTAACGCTGTGTAGCATACAAGCTCTCGTCATTTAGACAACGTCTTGGATAGTTGAGATTTGGTGGACGTCTCTCACCTTCAATCGCCAAAAAGCGTCATTTTACCTGAATCGAGGAGAAGCTGTTAGATTTGTGAAGAAAAATCCCTATACACGCGCAATTCATAGAGTAATTTAATAGTCAGACTCTGGTCAGTGGTACGAATAGGACGTCAGTAGCAGAACAGTAAACGATGAACTGTTTACGTCATTTTGTGAGATAAGAATTAGTTAGGTCTATAAAAAGAAGTGGGTTATGTTTCCTTGATGAAAATAACTCTATTTAACATTATTTGGGTAAGTATTACCCACAGCAAAGCTGGATGTTAGGAAGTTTCCTTCAATAAAATACCAAGTTTTTGACCAAGTAGTTAGTGGCGGTGAGAAAAATATAGACAGTTGGGTAATCCAGGTAAGCTTCAACGGTTAGTCTTTATGCGCCTTTTTACACCTTCAATATTTTTTGAAACCTTGTATTTTTGGGACTTACTACAAATCCCACAAATCCAATTCCGCTGGGTTTTCTTAGACGTAATGTACTTGAGCGACACTTTACCACCTACCAATATTACTTGACGCTCTGTTTCTGCAAGATACGATTTAGTAATAAAATGTCATTTCTAGATGAAGCAAAAAAAAAAATAGGAAACGATTAGCAACGTTTTATAGTTTTGATATGATTGTTGCTTTGTAGGCGTATGCTGACAGAAACATTATGATACCTTAATCAAAAAGAACGCTAAAAATTTCCAGTTTAGAAACAGCTGCCATCGCTAGAGTTCGTAATATGATCTAGCATCCTATTCGAAGAGTGAAGGTTATGCCCTGATCTCACGTTTTCTATTATGTCGTTCTTTTGATAGAAAACGGCCTTCAAGAAATGGCAAACGAACCGAATAGCGACCCCCCATATCGATTCATTCGCAATAAATCAGTGACAAAGATAAGCTTTAGCGGATAGTGTATCGTTGTATGGCTAGGTTCCAAAATCAGCAATTCGATTTTCGACAATGCCTTCTATTCTGTTGTAGCCTTTGCAGAATAGCTAGATTTTTATTCTACACTCATCGCGCATGTTGTAAGGAACGGATCAATATTTTAGAAGGAAGGTTAGGCCTGTAACGCGGCGCAGTGTCACACAGGTTTCGTCGGGGTTCGAAGTTCAGGTCAAGATTAAAAAAAAATGCCATACAATTCAATGGATGTATGTTATTATTGAGTCTTCTGCTCGACATACCGTGTGAACTGTACAAATATTGTAACAGCTCATGTGGAGTGAAAATACTTTCATAATCCATTTGCTCATTATTAACATCAGCCCAGTTCAGTATCAAAAGTGTTGGTCGTTTCTAGTTAAAATTGAAGCAACTATTACTACCATTTGAAACAATATTGTGATAACAAAATATGCGCCGTTTTAATCGATGTCCTTCCGCTTTCTGTTAATACTATACAGCAGTCACAGTAACATTTCTGTGCTATTTGGCTGAAGATGTGAAAAATGATTGTTGCACTCTGCCATTAAACCCATTACCAAATCACCTTCTTTGACGTAAGCCTGTCAGCATTGTCCTAGATTGCCGTGCGATTTACTGTTCATCATCAGTGATCCGTTCCTTGGTGATCGGCTTGAGTCCGTTGCGTTTCTGTAGAATTTGGCATTCGTGCAGCATTTGAGCGTGGAGTTTTTTTTATCAACTCTTCCTCAAGTGTCTATTGGTACATGTTTAGTTTCCTAGCGACAATATTGTTGCTCACACTCGCTCAACATTTGCAATAGTTCCGCCAACTTCTTTTCGACCGTAATTGGTCGACAACTACAACGAACATTTTACACACGTTGAAATTTACAAAACGACTACTATCTTGGCCGTTTTTTTTTTACAATGACGCATCTGTAAGCCGCAGCTGATCGTCGGCCAAGGCGGCAATTGAGCCCTGATCATGACAACGCCGTAAAACATAACGAAGATTTTCACGGAAATTTAATTCATTTTCTAGGTGATTAGTAAACAAGAAACGCTTATTGCATATTAGTCGTCGTATTTTACCATATTTTTATGTGGTACACATTAGCCTTTGCACCGGCTGTTCTGCCACTATGAGCATCTGTAACTAAAATAAACACAATAGAAAAGATCTATAGAGATTCTATCCTATTGTGGCTATCGTTATAGAAACCCAGCCATCTGTCGCGCTTCATCGACGGTTCAATTAAGTTTTGTGCAGTAGCACAATGATGGCTATAACCAAGTTACTTTTGTATACCAAGTCTTTTCGCTCTTGTTATTAAGACAAAATACGTTAGCTCGGCTTTATACAAATAATTAGGTTCATCTTTAATATTAGTATATCTCAATTTTCCGCAACACTCTAGATTTTGGTGATCGCATGGGTTTGTAAATACTGAACAAACTTTTAGATTTACTCCCGAAGTATTGTTATTTCAGATTAACCGTGCTCTCTAGGCAAGCAAGGTGAGACTTTCCGCTGCTAGTACTCATGTAAACTGCTATATATATATATATATATATAAGCAAAACGGGTTGGTTCCTGTCATAGCTTAGTACGTTAAAGTGCTAACCTGGAAGCCATTGTCAATCAAACAATAATGCTCTAACGTTTAAATACAAACCATTATCAAGACCGATGATGAGGCTCTTCTATGAAATGGTGCCACTAGCTGGCGGCAGGGGTTTATCACTATAGCTTTTCATCGTCTGCACAGTGGGTTTCGCGTCATGTGTATTCCATCAATGTTTTTGTTTTGAATTCCATCATTCTAACCGCCGCAGCGATGAAGACCATTCGAAAACGAAATTTTTCAGTCAAATCGAACCGCGCATTCGTCAAAGATGGACCTTGCGTTCATTTTTGAATAGCTCAAAAAGAGCAGAAAGCCAATCATTAGCTGTGGCTTTTCTTCAATGCAGGCACGCCTTAACGTGTACATGGAGCCGCCATCGCGAACGACGACCTTCCGCCGTGTTTTCTGCCAAAACGTGCCGAAATGCTTTGTCTATAATACGTTATAATAGGCAAACGTCGCTGGTCATATTGTCCACTTCACGTGCACGATACAGTGACAGACGGCGCATGTGACTCACGGGAGTGTGCGTGAGTATGAGAGACAGCGTATAAGCATGCATGTTTGTGGGAAAGACTGTTTCACCACAAACGTTCTTGTCCATACTGTAGACCATTAATATCATGGCGTTTACATGTCATTATACTCCACGTTAAAACAGGGCCATACTGCATGTGAAGTCGGCTACGAGCGTATATCTGACGCATACATACATGCATGCATGCATGCATACAGATATAATACTTATAGGGATTCACGCATATCTTCTAGTGCATTGGGTGTGCGCTCGGACAATATCTTATGCCGAATACCTCGAAAGATGTATTTGCTGCTTGGTTTTATTACATAGAAGGCGAGATAAAAAGTATATTCGCTCGAACTCAGATAACATAATCGTAGACCCTCATAAATTGAAATAGAGCATTCATTGATCAAAAAAGTGGCAAAGGCGCAAACCTTTTTCCCCTGTCCTATAAATATCTAAACACCAGAAAGCCACCATCCAAATGACGATCCGACATGATTTGTTCATAAATTCAGATCGACTCGCTGACGTTTTAGCCCGATAGCGTCTGTTTGTTTGCTCCATGGTCAACATGTCACTTGTTGACGTCCCACGTAAACTACTCAGCATAATGTTTGGCTAAAAACGATCGCTTAAATTCTGTACTCATGCCACCTTCCAGCCTTGAGCAAAATTAGCATCCTTGAATATTCATGGAGTTCCAAGGATTGCTCAATGCTGGTTAACCTACAGAAAGGTCACACTGATTGCAGTTATAATCGGCAATAACACCACTAGTGTCGAGTCTCAAGGCCACCTCTTTCTTTATAGTTGTTAAAATAGCTGTTATCTTACCTCTATGTCTTATCTAGCGCGTGAGTGCTCGAAAGGCTTAAAGAGCGTCCAGCGTCATAGATTGAAGATTTCGGGATGTGAAAGCGCGCTCACTGCGCTGGAAAACTATAGAAAATTTGAACAGGCAAATCCGAAGGCAGTATTTACTTTTTATTTATTTAGAGTAAGCAAATGCGATATTTCCTCATTTTGACAACGTTGCTGCATACTCGTACCGTGAAGCATCGAGGTCCCGTTGTGCGCTTGAGTGCCAACCACGACTGAAACGTAATACGCCCAGAACAGATCATCTTGTAGAATGGATGAATACCAGCATCTACGCGGATGACAATACTTTACTATGACGAAAAAGTGTTTGTCAACCGATGCTCGGCGAAATACGCGTGTTGCCCTCCGTTCATACTGGAGAGAAGACCTACGATCCAAAGTACAGGCGAAATACAAAATGTACTCCGTTGAACCAAACAAGGAGTCGATGATTTGTTCTTATACAGTAGTTTCAGTATTAATTGTTATCGTGGCGACAAAAACGCATGTCACTTATTCGAGTAAAGCGTAAAAAAGATGATACAAAGTAAGTTGGATATTCGTAAACGACATAATTAGTAAAACCCTAAGGCACCAATCACCCAAAGTAGAGCCATGTAAATTGCTAAAGCTAGCAAAACTACCATAGGGGTGTCCTCGCTCTTTTAGAATAACCCGTCTAGGAAAGCAGCTTGTCTACCTACTTTTCAAACCTGTTACGATAAGAACACTAACCCTATTCAGCGTTCGTTGTTAGCCGTGTGCCATTCTGCTCCACTAGAGGTAACTTTCTAATAGGATTCTTAGAGCACAATTTTATGTAGAATGTGCATTTGATGGTACTTTTTCTTCTAATACCATTAAAACAGAAAAATATCGCGGAAACCCTTTCGTTTCACAAGAAGAAGCTCTTTAATGGCGTACAAGCATTCGATTTCAGGGATGCCTAAGTAGTAAAATGGCGATACCCATTATACACTTATTATAGGATAATACTTTCAACGATTATCAGCTGCGCTGAAAAAGCATATATTGTCTTGGGGCGCAGACTGGCTTAGGTTAACGTATTTATGAAAAGCCAACTCACTCGTACATATCAAAACTACTAAAACCTTTCCTAAACTCAGAGGTTTTCTATTGTTGCAGTGTGAAATGGGCTAAATAACCGTGATCAGGTGACATTTTAGCTTAGTTATAGTGGCATAATATATATATTGTTGGCAGCTAGGAAGTTATATGTACAACAGGATGGCAAGCGTGGGTCTTATCTACCCTTCTCTGAGTCCCTGGGCTACGTTGAAATGAAATCTGACGGATTCTGAAGTCTAACGCCGTGGTGGAAACATGTGACATCCTCGTATTTGTTGCGTTGCTTTCTAGAATGCGGGCCAACAGTTTTTTGCACTATGCTCAATTTTCTTTTTTAATGCTATTGCGATAATGCTCCCGCCCGTGCCTAATTAATAATACACTTGATATCTTTTATGACGGCTTAGCCTAAATGAGTAATATTTCTTGAAAATATAATCTGAAGCAAATAAAAAAATCTCTGAAAAAAAAACAAAGCATTCATCACGTGTATCTTTCTTTGATTGTATTGAAGATCGACAAGCGACTGTCAGACATAAATTACTTAATTTTCAGGGCTAGGAAACTGGCATGTTGAAACATGCTGCCATGAACATTGAAGCAGTTCCATCCTTTTTTTATGAAACAAAAGCGCAGACAGAGTAGTTAATAATGTGAAGCTGTTTTTCCATTTGTGGCACCTTCTTCTAGAGTACGGTAACGATACTGGTTGCCTTTAACACCGCAATTTTAGGATCTAGAATATAAATAAGGCAGATTGATAACTCCTTATTTTGTACTGTATTTTCTGTATGTACGAGTTACACTTGGACCAACAAACATAGAAAAGCATTCGATTTATGCACACATATTTCGTATCGATTGTTTCCAGTCGATCGCAAAATCGTTGGTCTTTCTTCTGCAGATTACTTCATTCGCCCAGGGAACGCTAATTCGGCGAAAGCGAGATACTGAAACCATCGTTTTGATCAATCAAACAACAGCAAAAGCAGGAATAGACTTTTGCCTAGATCTTATACTTTTCACAGAGCGACAGATGACAACTCCGGTCACGTGACTAATAGGAAACCGATTATTGCAACCTCCTCGCCCAGAAATGGGTTTTGCCACCCACGAAAGGGTGTCTGAGGACGCCGCAAGTGTGGACAAATTCCTTCTGAACCCAGGCTGTAAAAAAGAAGAGTGATGCGACCTGCGAAAAGAGAGACGGAAAGAACGCAAGTGTTTAGTTGATGGGAAATACTACCTGTCTATCTCTTTTACGAACGCAAGTAGGCCGTATCTCAATTTGAAACTAGATAGAACAGTGAATTTCTTCTAAACCTTCGTGCAGTAGCTACAGCAGCACGAAGCTTCTGTTGCTTTGACCACAGCTACTGCTATTGGCTGACTCTGCCCCAGCTGGGTCACACTGGTAGAACGTTTATCGAATCTATCAGATACCATTGAACAGTTCCACTACCCCATTTGTGGTTTGAGGGTGATGGACGTAGCGCCCGTTCTCACCGAGACCACTGCCCCTTGCACATGCCACTACCCGATAATCGCTAATGGCTGGTAGAGTCGCTTGCCATAGATATCTGTGCCTAGCCTTATGCCATATATATATGTATATGACAGCCGATTGGCTGTATCTGTGTTTGTATGTATAACGTATAAGATGGAAACAAGAATCAAAAAAGAATTCCTCGGTGGCAGCAGTGGCAAGCGAAAGCTGTTCGTCAAATTCATCAAAGATGACAATAATAAGAACCACTCGGTAGGAGCAAGACGGTCAGTATGCTTCATTCGTATCGATTGCAACTACCAGATTTGCTAGCCTAACGCGTCATAGCGTAATAGCCTTTGCGTCGTTCTCTGTCTGCAGGGCCACTCGCCCTTCTTGTGTAAAAGTACTGCTGATAGGAAAAGATTACTGCTAAGGAACGGGACATTGAAATATAAGCAGGCACTCCTTACTGTAACGAAAAATTACGTCAAATCGGTGAAGGAACTATTGTAGAGGATTAGTATGACGAGATCCTTGACAAGGTATGATTTAGTTTACCTTGCAGTTGATCTCATTTGAATATATGCTGAAGCTATTCGAAGTGGCTCTTAGCGTACGCCATGTTAAAGTATTGGGTCCCCGTGAAAGCTTAGTGGGTAACGTATTTGCCTGCTAATCTTAGGGAACCATTCTGGTCTAGATTCGAATCCGAAATTAGACAGACCTCGTTTCGTGCTGGCTGGGAGCCAGCCGTCTGATGGAATTACGCCTAACGGCAATACGGGACGTAAAAACTCGAAACATAAAGGCTAATATATCGGAAACTGGGTTACAGGACTTTTGTGGCCTATTATATTATTCTATAAAGGTTACATCTTTGACATATTTCCCTCGCACTCTAAGCATATAAGCGCTATCCTGTCTTATTAACACTAAGCGACACTTCGTAGAAGGTCAGATAAGTAGGCCGCATTTCAATAGTCGTTGATGATGACCCATTCTTACGAATGTATGATTCATTGCACGGAGTGAATTAGTCTAGTCCTGGTAGACCAACGACCTTTTTTTCTATGCACGTACGAGCGGCATCGCTTTCTCCCTATGCTTGTTAGGAGCGTAAATGTCAGACGCTCACTACGACCCCATGATCTCACACTTCCAGCCGGAACATCGAGTGATCTCTGGGCCATTGTGACAGGACGTTGCGCTGATTACGATAATGTACACATTGTGAGAAGGACTGAACACAAATTTTGGATTCAAAAGGATATAGGGTTACATTGATGTCGTGCGTTTTGATAAAAGAGTTAGCAGTCTCGAACTGGTGACTTCGTATAGTTGATTTGCATAATATAAGATTAGAACAACATAGGCTGCACTGTTATGGTTGATGAATGTTTTGCTTGCTTTCAAATCTTGAACTACGTAATACAGATTTATGAACGCCATTTATAGCTTTCGAGGAGCAGGGTACAGGAGCTCATTGAAAAGGGATTAAGTGAAGATTAGCTGAAGAGAAATGCGGTTGTGTAATCGTGCATCGTGTATAATTGCTCTAAAAAGCTTCTGAATATAACTGATATGCGAAAAACTGAAAAGACGTACTTGTCGGTAAATCAGGAATGACGGCTCAACAATAAATGATGGGCACGAAATATTCAATTTATCATAAAGTAGGACCCATACGCACAAAGGAGAGTAGATAAATTTGAAGTTATTTGCAAAACGTCACCAGTATAAAAATAGGTTCTACAACAATGATGAAGGTGCACTTTGCCTTACTTTTTTATTGAACACACAGAAGTTCATGCACTTTAGCTAAGCTGTCATGTTAAGTTTACGTGGTCTAGAGAATCTAACGCGTCCATGTGACAATGAGTTAATTACAGAGGATCAGGCGATATTCGAGATCGAAATCTGAGCCTATCGGACCGTTAGATTTTGCTCGTCCACACATCATAATATTCGTACTAGATCACTCCGTGGCTTCAACGTAATACATTGTATGCACACGCCTACGTACTGGTCACTTCATTCCACTAACAACAGTTCCTAACCTTTGGTCACATACCTTTGTGCACGTTGCGCTTGTTAAGTAAATGAAGTCATGCTCATGTATAATCGCTATGAGAAACATGTCTTATGATATGAATCCCTCTTTGATGATGGCGCTGATATTGTTGTTGCCACATAGCTCGTTACGTTTATTATGGAAAGAGTTTCTGTAGTTGTGGCTAATCCCGTACAAGCGTCGTTACTGTGCCGCTTCGTTTTTTAGTTGTTTATTCGATGGCTTGTTTATTTGTCCGCCAACCTTCGTAGCTTCCAACCTATCTCGTGGGTACGGCCTCTTAATTTTCTACTTGCTTCTGCAGTTTCTCTAAACTTCTTGCTGCTGCGGCTCTGCAGTTTCCCTTAACCTGTTGTGATGCGTCGACGGATCATCGTACTCATCAATGCGCTGACCTTCACACTCTCTAGTTGTCTGACAAATAGTAGCCAACGGTAACAGTGATGGTAGTATTGCTGAGGTTTCGATTAATGGTTCGCCGAGGGACTGCCTGACTCTCCCTGTATATCCTATCGGTACCATTGCACACAACCAAAGGTGGCACCTCTGGTTGTGTACAATCGAACGCCCTGAGGTGCTTCCTCCAGACAAGAAAACACCTTAGAACTCTAGCAACGATCGGTACTCATACGGCAGGGCGAGTTCTACAAACTTCCGGTGTGTATGACTTCACGACGTCGAGCGACGCAACATGGTAGTGCCGTGGCAGTAGCGGCAATCAGCAACAATCCGAAAAAGGTGAGTAAGGAAGGAGGGGGCAACTGACGACTACTTGCTTGTCCTGGCCTTTTTCCTCTCAACTTTGCTTTGTAGCACTCGCGAAGGACCAGGGAGACGTCCACAGTCGTCGACGTCCTTGTTTCTTTATCGACAAATATTTTGCGTGACAAATAGCTCACTGGGACAGAGTAAACGTCGCCGTCGTTTCCGCTAGTCTTGCATATACATAGAGATATCACGGAACCTGTTATAGGCTAACCTGCAAACCTTTCTTTTTTGTTAACTATCTCTTCCGCAGCACTGTTCTAGATCCGCATAGCAGCAACTAAATTGAATTGGTACCGTACGTACATAGGAAACTGATCCTAAATCTTAGTAAAGTATAATCTCTTCATCTCTTACAATTGATCTCTGTCCTAAAATATCAATGACACTATCCTAGCGCATTGCTAAGTGTGTTTTGCAGACTTCCGCAGCCCATGTTTTTCTGTGCTTATTCGCAACGACCCAAGCCCATTCCCTTCTTTCCGCCTCTTATAAACACGGTATTTGCACAATGCGTTGCAGTTATGATATTTGAATATGGGGAACTATCATTATAGCTCGAAACGAATTGCACACCATATAGATCGAGCAGCCCGCAATTCCTGCCAAACAACTAATGGCATTGTTTGGCTTCCGAACACACATTTTGGGGACTGTATTCTATTAGGAAGGTAGCTTGGTAGTTTCAGCCTTGAGCCTTTGTGATTACGCTAGGCGCCGTCGACTCCTGGCCCTAGAAGCTAATTAGAGTCCATGTAAAGGCTGACAATTATTTATTGTTGGGAAAGCAAGAGTAGTACATGAGCGTTGTACATATTAGCCAACCTTTAAGATATTGTAAGGAAGTTTTGAAATCGCTGCTAATTCACTGACGTTTATTGATATCAGCTTGTTACAAGGTCCTTTGGGTTTGGATGTCATTTCCGCTTCCTCCATGTTCATCACGCAGGTGATTGCTGTAGGTGCTTCATATACAATTAGTATGTACGAAGAACTAGCTGGGAAAAAGTGAATGTTTTCATGGCTCACATTTTCGAACAAAATGTACTAAAACTCTTCTGCTTGCGGTTTCGATACGTCAGCATGAATCTGTATCTATAATTCGTCAAAGGAAATCTCAACCAAACGAACGCGTTTTCTCGCCTTTCCTGCGATGTCGGACAGTAACTGGAATGGCAGCTTCCACACCTACGGCCTGGCCATCTTGAGTAATGACTAGTGCTTCCGTGTAGAAACCTTGTGCTTCCGTGGCGAGACATTGACAAATATAAAAGCATTTTTTTGACGGTTATTTGTTTAAAGACAGCATGGGTTGGTTTTGTTGAGACATAAATGCAGGAGCCCGCGAAGGGCATTCTCTTGAAATGTTCTCGTTGCAGCTAAAATCGCTCTTGTATTGATTGATCCCTCTTAATTCTGGACAACGTATGTGATTCCACAGTTCTACAACGATTGAACTTTTATTCGAAAAATACGAATCGCTAAAAGTGTCTGAATAAGATGAATTAATGCTTCGCTGCTTCCTCGACTTTTTCAGTTACGTGACTCTTACGAGTAAGCGAACTTCTTCAGGCCTGAGCGGAAATAATAAAATTATCTCTATTAGTATGCATAATAATATTGTTTAATTACCTGCGCGTATCCCACACAAGCAACGACTTAGCTGCGAATTTTCGAACGTAACGCGCGAAAGGGAAAAGCCGGACCAAATAAACCGACACTGGTGTCCATCTAGCTGCTTCTACTTATTAGTATTTTCTCTATTCTTTATACTTTTTTGATTAGCTGTAGCCTTTTTCTATTAGCGCTATTTTAACATGCAGTTGAATAAGTTCAAAACTTTCGTTATCTTCTCACTTTTGTATTATATCCGTCCGCTGTAGTTCGTATAATACAAACCTATAGAACCAGCAAGCGAAGCCTCTGCGCCTCGCATGCCGAGAGTTTTGTTATCAATTGCCTCGTTGAGAATAATATGCATGAAGTCATTCGCATCGACGAAATCCGAACATGGTCTGGTTGTTAATATAATCAAATACATATATATATATATATATATATATATATATATATACAACAATGTTAGTATAGTATAGGGAGATGTATATCGTTCATACTAAAATAATGAAAAATAATTGATCTCGCTTTCTAAACAGAGTGAATTTGGTTGGCTGTAGCTTCGAATCGTGTGCGCCTTTAGACGAGCACAAGCATTCAATAGCAGGGCGTTGCAGGCGATTTGCCGTACATGTAGCAGAGAGTCACATTCTCTACACACTGCTAAGAAATGGCCTGAGAAAAAAAAGTCTTGCAGCAATTGTAGGTATCAACTAACTAGTTCGCCTCGTTGGAGAACGAGGCTGCTACGATGTTTTTAGAGATGCATCCCCTACATTCATGACTGTCCATTAAGACTCCTTGGTACATTATCTTGATGTACAATTGTCTAGCGTGAGACTTTGTCACGAAATACTTGGTGTCTTTTTTCGCACGAAGTTAAGTATTAAGTGTTTATAGCTTTAAAGGCCCATTCGATTTCGGCATTATGTATAGCTGACGCTAAAATCTTTATCTATTTACACATTTCACTGAAACGTTAGATAACGAGCTACCATACTTGGCTTGCTCGTGGATACGCTACGTATTATATAACACGGTATAGAACCTAATGGCACTGTACAAAGGAACTATATCCAACAGCTTTAGACAAGAGTGGAGTATTCTTAATTAGTTTGGGGCCCGTTTATGAGCGAATGCTCGCTTTCGAGGCTACTAATTCCTCTTCGTTTTTTGAATAAACCCTAGAACTTCTACAATTCCGTTGTCTTCAACTCGAAAGCTGGGACTTACTAACAGGGCATTATCCGTGTGCACTATTGTTAATATATAATAGTTACCTACTACCGTTTGGCATCTAGCTATCTATTGGGCGCAAGATGTAATAACAGACAAAAGTCAAAATATTTGTAATACATAACATTGCAATAGTGGTGAAGCTAAATTTAGATTAGATAAGGTACAATGATCCTGTACTATTTCGGTGTAGTGCTTTTTCCACAGAAGTACTAAAAAATATGCTATTTAAAGGTAAGATTTGAGGCTCGAAAACAATTCAAGAACCCTGCAAGCTAACAGTTATGCAATGATGTGAAGCGAAGCATAATATGATATTAGATCTATTCATGCTTTGGTGTCGATATAGAAAGAAATATTTTTGTTCATCAAATTGAAGAAAAAAGAAGGCTAAATATCGACAAATCATGAGGATAAATTGAAAATTCGTAAGGCCGTCACATCCAAATTTAACAGCGTGTTACAATGAATTGCCATAGAATAAAAGCTTCAATGTCCAGTCATCAATTAGGGTATAATTAAGTAAATCTTCTTCCTTTTACGTATTCAATTTAAATAGGTACTATCAGTCTAATGACTAATCTCCGTGCACATGTCTGCTGCAGTAGTCGTATTAATTTTACGTTTTTTTGCTTTTTTTTTTTTTTTATAATTTAATTAGTCACCAGCCTCTTGTCGATTCATGCCTATTATAATGAATTTCGAACTGTTTTTTTGGTACCAATAACACATTTCACTAGCCTACACTTTGTTGGTGTCATGCGCTTTACACATTGAAAACTTGATAGCTACTATAACCGCCTGGACGGGCTGATTTGTTTCGAGGAACCCTTTCTGTGGCACTATGGCAGTAAAGTCGGCCACCCTGGGCAGTCCTTCATCCCGCCACCGTGGCGCTCTTACAGACTTCTAAGCAGATTAGCGGAGCAAACGGTAGCTATTCTCCGTTTTTCTAACAGTCTGCTACTGTGGTACAAGTCAGTGAACAGTCACCCAAAACATTGTCACGTGGCTCGAAGGACTTCTCCTTCGTCAACAGTTATCACTCTTAGCAGGCAAAAACAAAACACCAACTACCAAATAAAAACAGCTTAACCCAAAATATCGTCAAATCTTCTAGCGCTATGTAAATATATTGTGCTTTCTTTCGACAGCAGCAATAGCTCTTCCTGAGTATTAGTTGTGCCTATATGAGGTTCTTGCTGTGCGAAACATGGGTGAACGTTCTTTTCTGGCTGGTCGTTATAGATGACAACGACGTTCAACAAATTGTGGGTTTGACAGGAAACCGTTCAGTTTTTCATTGGTACCAGCGACTGTGCATCTAACTCAGCAAGAAAGAGAAACTGCAGTGGTTTATATGTTCAGTAGTTGCTTTATATATATCTATATGTATATATATATATATATATATATATATATATATATATATATATATATATATATAATTTTAAATGACGTAACTATGCACGGACGACGC
>NW_019211455.1:29840828-29846343 GCF_002443255.2 Varroa destructor | reverse complement strand
TTAAATGACGTAACTATGCACGGACGACGCGACGAATACATGACTATTAAATTGTAACAATAAGATGAAAATACAAAGGTGCCAAGTAGTTCCCCGCAGTTTGAATAGAATAGGGATATTCTCTGCTGCTTTTTTGATGAGTTGTAGCATTTATGCTGTATAATTAGAAATTAAATAATTCTTAAAGGTTGATCGACGCTCAGTGAAAATATACGTGTATCGTTCTTACTAAAATAATGAGTGTAATGTAGATTGTACTTATTATTTTGATAATTATAATAAAAATGACTGCGACTATGAACACGGCAGTAATGCAGTCAAGTACTATTAAAATATGAATCCGGGCCTAATTGGCAGAGATTTTTGTCATTTCTAAAGTGATGCCGAGTTAGCTGATTAATAATTATAGCTCATATTGTCTTATTTGCAGAGCAATTACGTTAGCTATTGTTGAAGACTCAAACAAAATGAGCGGTTCCGATCAACTTGAGGAGTTGATCAAATTTTTACATCCTGAAGCACCAGCGCTTTCCAAAGGCCCAGCTGTAATTTATTTGTTAGGTATGACGGCAACTGAGGATGGTCTTGCCGTATTTCGGCGGAAACCAGCTTTGATCGATACATTGTGCATTCTCATTGAGAAAGACTCGAGTTCCACGATAATCGGCAAAGCATATGAATGTATTTTAAACCTATCATCTTACGAAGATATGGCTTTGCATATACTAACAAGATGTAAAAATTTTGTTAAAAATAACGTGGTGTCCGATGCCTTGAATATTAATGAGCCAAATGCTATGCGGGCTTGTGCCGTATTAGCAAATCTCACTCAAACGAAGAATAGCGCAGAAAAAACATGGACTTTAATAAAACCTCTCGCCGACAATTTATTGTTTGCCTTTTGTCATAGAACAGCCAATAACAGGGGTTATAGTCCCGCAAGAGTTCCCACAGCAGCTGAAGTTAAAAATGACGCTATGCAGGACCATATTGCCTTTGTGTTTTCCAATTTAACTGCGTTGCATTCTGTACGAAAGTGGTTTATGGATCCCGAAGCACGGCGCCTTGAGAAACTTTTTCCCTTCATAAGCCTATCGACAGCAACACCAACGCGTAGGTTTGGTGCGGTGGGTACAATTCGTAACTGTACGTTCGATACCGAATACCATCAATGGCTATTGAAGGAATTAGATATTCTTCCTCGATTACTGATCCCGCTTATTGGGCCAGAAGTCGAGACTAACCTAGATGAAGAAGATATGGAGCAGCTTCCAATTGATTGTCAATACCTAGGCCCTGATAAAAAAATGGAAGAGAACCCTGAAATTCGAAAAATGCTGATCGAGGCGCTCAACCAATTATGTGCCACAAGTTTGGGAAGAAAATATCTGAAGGAAAATGGAACGTATTTTGTACTCAGGGAATTGCATAAGGTGACTACAGCACTAATTTTTACAGTATAAATCTATCTAATTGTTTCAAACAAACATCTAATTGTTTTTCAAGAAAAGGCTCGTCTTTATGCATTTCCAAGGCTCGGATGATCTATAATGCATTTTTAAAGCTTTTAATGAGGCTAGAAATAACACCGTTATATAATCGAGGTAGAAACAGTAGCGACGTATGTAACAATAAAGTAAATAATAATAATAAGAGGCGCTTTGAGACAGTAAAATGGTATAGAACTTTCTGCAGAGATTCGAAATCTTCAGATATTATTTTTCTTAATAAGATCATACTGCATACCTAATTCTATTTAAATAATAACATATATTATGTAATGCCATGGAATAGGCAATGACAATAAATGAAGTGGCGAATTTTAGTACTCTACGTTATGATCGTTGACTCTGCTCATAACTACATTAACGTCCAGATCTATTTTTAGAAATTAATAATAATTCGATCATTTTTTTATAATAATGGTAAAAATGATAAATTTTTATCACTACACAATTCAATTTTTTTAGAAAAAAACGTCAAGCATAAACAACGTAGCTTCGCTACGTTAGTCAATTACTTGAATTGTCTATTGATATCTGATGTTTTAATAATTGACGGAGAAGCGTGACAAGCAAATATATGAACGAGATCTGGCAGCATTTCGTTATCAGTAGTTTATGAAATTGCAAGATTTTTTTCCAAATGGGACTTTTTGTACAAAAGTATGATAAACCATTCTGTTATTCACACACGCTCTATAGGTGGAGAAGGACCGAGTGGTCGTGGTCGCATGTGAGAACCTTGTCGACATCCTGATTCAGGACGAACCAGAGCAAGATAACTTAAAGGAGATTGATATCCCCGCTGAGCTAGTGCAGAAATTTGAAAAAATGGACGCACAAGCTTTGAAGGATGGTACTGATTAAAGAAAGAATTTATTCAACCTTTATGGAGCTTGTTGGACCTACCTCGTTGGCTATATTTCCACTGTATATAATATGAATAAATATGTTTCTTATACATTAATTACAACGCAGCAGTTGTTATTTGTTGCAGCATTCAATGGTAGGCCAAATTAATTAGAGATTACATCAAATATTGTTACATACAATAAGTCAATTATTATTATTATTGAACTGTATGTAAGCATAATTAATAATGACCTGATACGTATAAGTTGAATTATATATTTGACGTATTACAATACTGTAAGTGATGTTCTTTAGAGTAACAAAAGTACCTGCTCATTTTGTAACCATTTGGCCAGTTTCCTTTATTAAATGTAATAATGTTAATTTGTATCTCTATCAGAATAAATACATCTGCGTGCGACCTTAGCAAAATAGGGCGTCCGGCGTTTTCATCCTTTTATTTGCCTACTGCTATCACACCTACTGAGCGGTTTAAATAGATCTAACAAGGACAAAGCTCTTTCGCTTTGCTCGAGGTATGAAATTTTGTTGATACTCGAATGAGTGGCAGTCTACACTTATTGCAGAAAAACACCTTTCGAGAAAATTATGTGAACTCAGCACGTGCTTTAGTTAGACGAAGAGAAGTAACACAACGGCGAAAATGCAGCATTGACTAGCTCTGTCACGTCTATAAGTGCTATAAAGAAACCGATTGTCTATAGAAAACAAAAAATTACTCCGCAAAGAATCTGAAAAATATCCGTCTCAGACGGCGCAACTCTGAATGAGGATATCCTAGTTTAGCGGTTTACCAACGCAGCTTTATTGATTATAATCGAAACAGACTGGGTCGACAGATGTCTCATATACGGTCAAATCTGGATATAACTGACGTTTAACCATCTCGGCAGCAGCGATGGCTTAATCGAAAGAAAAGGCTTCCCGGCTTTTCCTCCCCGTAAAGACGAAGTTAGCTAAACACGTGCCCCTATGTACTTGTCATATTCTCATCATCAGTGTACGCTCAAAACCAGAAATCCAGGCCTGAGCGAGTCTTGCCGCTTGTCTTTATATAATAGTTCACTCATTTTTTAACCATTTGTTGCCGAATTCACCATCTTCGAAGTCCGTGTCGTAAACATATTGTGCTGCGAAACGTTCAAGCAAATGTCTGCAAACAATGCTGTTAATACAGTTCTGCTGTTCACATCTCCTCAACTAGTTGCGACCCTACGTTCCTATAATACTATCGCCATTCTCTCCTTTGCTCAGGACACTCGTTAGGTATATAGGACATATACCTACTTCTGTTTTCGGCCCACTAGCCAGAAAGCACGGAAAGAAGGAGGCGAAAGCAACTGGGAAAGACGTTCGGCAATCAAAAAGAAGATGGTTGCACAGGATATCTTTATTAATATACCGCTGTCTTCCCTTTCCTACCCTAGGTACTGGCCATTTGTCTGAACGTTCATTCGTTCATCCAGCCGACTTAAAGTGACGACGAAGCAAAGGCCTTGTGCAAAGAAATTTCTAGGCGTAATAATGGTCGGTGCTTTTCCACCGCCCCGGCGGACCGCTGCCACCTCGGACGCTTTGCCCCAAAAACTCCTATCCTCCATTTTCTCTTCGCCCCTTCTTACCCCTAACCAGCTTCTTTAGTAGCATCAATCTTCCAATCAGCGTGACCGTGTTTTTCTCTTGCAACCCATCTCGCTCATCGTACTCGTCTTCGCAACCTTCGTGTGTCTGCTGAAATACCAAGATGCTGGCGACGCTTTCATTCTCGACCACTTTCCCGATCTACCTTCGGGCGTCTTCTTGCGTCTTTTGCAAAGATGGCGTAGGGGCTGGGTGGGTCATCGTTGTTTCCTCGTATAAGGCCCGCCTGGCTGCTGGGCCGGCAGGGCGCCGCTGAGCCTGATTCTACCAACTATGCAGTTTGTCAATCTGCTAGCCGGCCAGCGAAGCGCAGGAAACCGTCCAGCGGGATTGAGCGAGTGCTGAGATCGTTGGCAGAGCCGAGTATTGCTGGTATAGAGGGAGGGAAGGTTTCCTGTTGTATAGTAAGGTCTAATAAGTAAATCGGAGCATACTTGTCGCGGGCCTGTGTTCCGTTAGCAGAATTTCATGAACCGTTGTGGATAGCTTTTGATTGAGTCTTGGCGATGCAAGCATGCTATCGGTGCTACCGCGGCAGTCGAGCTGTTGATTGATGGTACCATAGGCTTTCCGTATCCGTAATCCTCGTGATCTTTTCTACGTTTTCTAAAAGGTGTGACGAATCAAATCGGACCGAGGGCACGACAAAGACCGTACCATTATTCTTCGGACAAAGTTGCTGCTAACAGTGAAAATGAGTTCTCTTTTATTTGTGACGGCCTCTCCTTTTGTTTTAGTTTCATGGCTACCTGTATTCATCAATTGCTCGGTCTTAGGAGAGATTTCTTACCCCAAAGCTTGCGTGGTTTGCTATGAATGTTGATGCACTCCGCTTTTGATGAGGGAGACGGCCATTCGGCAGCGTGACCATGTGGCGTGTCCATGGTCCTTATGAGTCGCAATGTTCCCCACATATTATTGAGATATCAGTGAGTTGTATGAATGAATGCTTGTTGCTTTCAGCAGAAACTCCAGCAGATCTTCGCCAGCATGTGGCGATGTGCTTGCTATTATTGCATTTGTATATATAATTATATGACGTAAATAAGAATATATGCCAGCATATGGCTAAAAATAATATAGACAGAAATTGCTTCAATATTTCGTGAACGCGACTCGTCTTTCACGCACTCTGTGATTATCTACTGTATATAGATAAGGAGCCTTGGACTTACTGTTTATGTGTCCTCGAGCGCTAGCGTAAAGAGCTAAATCAAGTTCGTCGAGCGATGCGTATGGTTGGCTTCTATTTGGACTTTTATGTGACTTATTTATGACGCATGGAGTTAGCTCACTTTAATTGGGGAGGCGAAGTACTGATGAGGAGTGTGTGTTTAAGCTAGTAGAGAGCATGGGGCGACAGCCATTCCGACGTAAAGGCGTTGCTGTGAAAGTTATTTCTGGTTATGAGTGGTATGAGCTATAGTAAGTTCTCGCGTTTTTTTACTGCATAGAAAACATCTTATTTTTAATTCCTTCGATAGTAAGTTATATATATA